>NC_064816.1:42451238-42519255 GCF_023721935.1 Panthera uncia
CGTTCCAATTTTAGTATATGTGCTGCCGAAGCGAGCACGAGGCATCCTTAATTTAAGAAACACTTGGGTATTGTGATCTTTGACATAATAACTGATAAAACCTTCTGATATTTCTAAGACATATTTGTGTCCTCAGTTGTCCTGATGGTGCCTCTAGTTAACTTCTAGCACAGAGGGTCTCAGCCCAGTGGGGCAGTTTTGCCCAGTGAGGCAGTGTTGTCTACAGGGGATATTTAGCAATGTCTGGAGACATTTTAGTTATCCTAACTATGGGGATGCTATTGGCATCTAATGAGTAGAGGCCAGGGATGCTGCTAAACACACTATAATGATCAAGAGAGTTCCTGTATTAGTCCAAAATGTCAACAGTGCCAAGGTTGAGGAACTCTAATCTAGTGAAGAACACTGAAATCCTTAAATAAAAGTATTGTGGGCTCCAGCATTGAAAACGTGGTTACGGACCAGGCAGAAGAACATTTGGATGGCCTGTGTGGACCTTGAGGAAGCTGGATGAGATAAGGAGAAAGGGAAGGCATGAAAATAGGCTGAAGGCTAGAGACAGGAGGAGGAAGGATTCTAATGCATATTAAGATTTTAGAAAGGGGCATATTCTTTGGAATATGATTTCCTCACAAAGTGTCAGATAAAATAAAAAATATAATACATCTTATAGTCTGAAAAAAAAAGGTGTATTTAATACCAGCTTTAAGATAGTAAATCTTTCTATCCTATACACTCTAATGATAATTTTGAACCTTGAAAACCAGAAACAAAAGAGAATGGTAGCATAAGTGAGTCAGAGAGAATATAATGGTAAATTAACATTCTGGGGTTGTTGTCACCAGAAGGAAGCATTCAAGTAAGAATTGATAATTGATCAATTGATTATCAGTTGATCGGTTGATAATTGATGTCTCTCTAGGGCTAGTAATGGGGCGATAGTGTTGGCAGAACTTTTTGCGGGGAGAGGTGGAGCTGGTCATTGCAGATGAAAGAGTAGTATGCGAACCATGTGATTTAAAATGCACTGTTTATTGTCCTTATAACTGCATCTCTAATTGCCTTATCTCTGTCCATTGTTCAGAGTGGATGGGGTTATCTTAAGTATGGGAAATGGTTCCTGGCTTCTTGTAACTTATGTCTAATTGGAGAGAAGAGGCTACTGCTGTGAAACAGCAGTAACCCATTGAAGTTCATAGTCCTTCACTCTTGTGATAAATACCTACTAAATTTCTCTTGGGGGATGTGCTGTCCCCCAATGAGTAGAGGCCAGAGATACTGCTGTCCATATTTGGTTTGTTTGGTCTGAGAGCTCTTGACTTTATCCCTGGCTTTAGGGTTGAGTTTGTGTTGTAGGCAGTATCTCAGAGACATTTGGCCATAATTCTCATTGAGGTATTGATCCATGATCTCAGGTAATCCATTGAGGTCTGGTGATGCTTGATGGTAATTATAAGACTTTGCTTTCTTTACTTCTATATTTTGAGGTGTGAGGATGTAATCTCAAGTTCTTGGCTATTATCTCACCATCCTGAAGGGAAGTACTGACTGAAAATGTACTCAATTCAAAGGAGAAAGGAGCTTGGGAGACATAATATAGTTTGTGTTTATAGATGAAGCTGTACCTGAAGCCACTTGAGTCACAGAATTTACTTATGTAAACAATTACATTTTCATTTTGATTTTACCAGATTGTGTTGTATTATGATGACTTTTTGATGACTGAAAAAATTACTAAACATACACTGATATAGGAGAAACTGTACAAGAAAGGGATATTATTGCCAAGTAATAACTCAAGACTAGTTTTTCATACTCTATTTAGTCTTTTTGAACATATTTATAATTTTCTCCTATTTTTAGATGTTTGTGTTTTAGTGAATTTAACAAAATGCACAGTTTCTCTCTGTTAATGTTTTATTTAAGGCCCTTTTTAATATTTTTAGAGAATTATATTTCAGAAGTGATATAGTAATTTGCAAGATTATAATTCTTAAAAATTAAAGGGCTACTGGGGCACTTGAGTGGCTCCATAGGTTCAGCATCACACTTCGGTCATGATCTTGCAACTCATGAGTTCGAGCCCCATGTCAGGCTCTGTGCTGACAAACTCAGAGCCTGGAGTCTGCTTCAGATTCTATGTCTCCCTGTCTCTCTACTCCTCCCCTGCTCACGCTCTTTCTCTTTCTCTCTCTCTCTTTCTAAAGTCAATAAACATTAAAACAAAAACTTAAAAAAGAAAAATGGCTACATTGCTTCCTTGGTGAGGAAGAAGAAGAAAGAAAGAAGGAAAGGAACCCAGTGTTCTGGGTGTGTAAACAGAGGCAATACATTTTATGAAACTTGTAATTAAAAATACCACTCAACACAATTGACCGTGTTTGTTTGCTTTTTTTTTTTTTATTAGTGTACTGTAGGAATTATAATTTCTGTTCTTAACCAACAACCCAGAATGAGTAAAGATAGAAATATACGGATTATCAGTTTGAAGGACTAAGTGCATGTCATTCTGCTTCATGTGATTGATGAAATGCAAAAGAAAAAAAATAGTCTTTAAATAGGACATCTGTGACATAACAAATTAGAATCTGGGAGAAGAAGAATATTTTCAGTGTCTGAATCCATTGAATCTAAATAATCGTGTAGATCATATTTGAGTTCAGATATAACCTAGATAAATTCTCTAGCCATGGCACCCATCTGTCAAAAAATAAAACTCTAGCTCTCACTTAAAATGGCTCTTTTAGACTAAGGTCATCAAGCTGTATCTAAAATGGACATGAAATGTCAATTTCATACGTTATAGTGGCACATTTCATATTGCTCTACTTAAGGTTATGTCAGCCTTACCCATAAAAAGCAAGTGATTTAGGTCTTACTCTAAATGAACTAAGCAGAGGTACCAGAAATGGCACTGCTTTCCCACTGCAGACAAAGGGAATGTATGGACAGGCAGCATATGTCTCCAGTGTCCTAACTCTGGGACTGTGTGGTGCTCCAAGAAAGGGTGTCTTCTCTTTACGTTTCCATATTCGAATTCCCTGTGATGATTGTGGGGTGTGTAACTTTTTGAAAGATGTATTCAAAATGAGTTTTGTTGTCTCGAGTTGGTTCACTTGCTTGAGTTTTGTGTTATTTTATGTAACCTTATCATGTTGGGAGGCTCAGGAACATTCTGTACAAGGAAGATTGTGTTTGGGGAGCTATACCCATCATGGTTTTACTCACAATTGGCAGAAAGTTACCACAGATGATTTAAGTGGAATTAAATGAAGTTTTTTTGAAGTGTATTGAATGTTGGAGAGTCAGTCTTAGAAAATGGCAAGGATCAGCGAGGCCAGGCAGGAATCCCCATAGCTATAATTTCCCGGGGAAACAGTGTTTTGGACACCAATGACTGCTCAGTCCTGGCTGCTGCAGTGACATTGGATGTTCCTACTAGTACCACTGCTCCTGCTGTCCTTGAGACTGATTATTGCTGTCTTTGTAGCCACTGTGCTCACACCACTCCTAATATTTTTGCTTCTCTGAATCCCACTCATAGTCCTGGGAACAGTGTATCTTGTTGGCTAAGCATGTATCAGGCATTTGTTCCCAAGCAGCAAGGAGGCTGGGGATGTGAGTAGCCTGCTATTTTGGTTTCTATAACAGCACTTGTCTCCAAATATATCTTCTTATGGTGGGGACTTTCCTAAAGAGAAGAGGCTTCAAATGCTTGGCAGCCAAAGAACAGGTAATTGTCACGGTATGGTATTTTGGGTAGAGGAGATAAGTTTTCTGGAAAGCGGGAGAGAGAGAAAGGTTTTTCTAGGAGACTTGGATACTGTATCTTTTTTCCTCCAACAGAAGAAGATGTGCCCTTCTGGCTATTGGGTTTTGTTAATGAAATAAGAGAGCCAGATCAAATGACTAAGCATTTATGTCACAACATAACTTGAAAGAAATTATACCAGTTGAAAAAATCTGCACCGTTTAAAAGAAAAAGACTTTTATTGCAGTCTTAACCATAATTGCTTTCAAATAGGTGGTGTCTCCTTGTTGTGCTCTGAATTACATGTCAAATATTGGTATTGGATTTGACACTGTCACCCTATTTCCTGTCCATGTTTATTTTCATCCATTGCATTTTGTCACAGCATTGGTATAGACCCAGCTTTGCAAAGATACGACCATCAGAAGGAATGAATGTATTGCAATCTATTGTTGAAAATGAACTCCCTCAAACTATCTTGAAAGTGGAACACAACTTTGGAACTACGGAGCTTTGTTGTTAGTGAAGTTCTGATGGGATGGTGATGGAAATTTGAGATAAGGGAGCTCTTCCAGCACTGCTTGATTGGGAGTGTGACAGCAGCTGGATGGTTCCAGAACAAAGAGATGGCAAAAGCTCTGCTACAGTGCACAGTGAACACTTTTTCTTGGTGTAGCCACCCTCCTTCTGTTCTGTTTCCTTTCCTAAATTGGGCATTTGTCACAGATGTGTGCAGCCTTTTCTTGTTAATTCATGAAACTCAGCTAACATACTGTAGCTTTTAAAATGTATATTGACTCATGAGCGGTACATCTTACATGATTAGCAAAAAGATGAGTACCTTTGCTGCCCAGATAAGGCCAATAAAGATTTAGGTATATCTGAAAACATGGTTCTCTTTTTTTTTTGGTACTGTGTATATTAGTACAAAGTTGGAATTTATCTGAAAATTTATATTGCATTTGGAAAAAAAACTTCCTTTTTTTTCCCTTTAGCTCCTTTTTCATTTGCTCTCTGCTTGTCTATGCCTGGGTCTGTTATTTATGTGAGTCGACTGTGTCATTGTGATAAGAGTACTCTCTGATTTTGTTATTTTCTTTTAAAGTTCTCAAGTTGTATAATTTACCAGCCTGACCAATCTCAGTGTTGAGTCTACAGGGTAGAGGATAACATGGAGCCCTCAAATTATGTATCACTTATTTGTGTTTCAGCTGGAATAATAGTTTCTGGGAAAGTTAGGGAAATATTCCTAAAGTGTAGAGAACCTTAGCATTATAATACATTTCCTCTATTACAAAAGGCAGCTTTCTATTAAGTTGTCATACAGGGTGTTGTGGTGGACAGACCACTAGATCTTTGGCCCCCACCAAAGATCCAAATGGCCTGATCTCTGGAAAGAGGGAGATAAGAGAGAGAAAGAGATGTAACCATGTCAGCAGAGGTCAGAGTGATGAGATAGCTGTGTTTGAAGGTGAAGAGGGCTACAAATGAAAGAATGAGAACCCCCTCTAGAAGCTAGAAAAGGCAAAACAGATTCTGCAAGACCCCTCAAAAGGAATGCAACCTGTCAACTGTTGATTTTAGCCTAGTGAGACCCATTTCAGACTTTTGACTTCCAGAACTGTAAGATAATAAATTCATATTGATATAAAGCCCTACATTTGTTGTAATTTTTCACATCAGCAATATGAAAGGAATTATAGGTGTGAAGTTGAAGAAACCATAGTAATGCACTCCCTAGAATGTTACGGCTCTCCAAGTGTCAAACTGGTAACTATATAATCACCTTTACCATTCTCACGTTTCCCACAAGCAGAATTAATTATACCATGCTTCTGTTCAGGCATGTACTCTCACCATCATATACTTTTTACATGGAGTTCTGATGATTGCCTCCAAAAAGCTGAAAGCCTTTGGCAGATGGATCCAATTTATGAATCCAGCTTCAATAAATGTAAAGACTGAAATGCACTGAATCATTGGCTGTTAGTGCCTTAGTCAGGAACTAAGGGTGGGCATACAAAAATAAACCTTTGGCCAGTGGACCTTGCTACCATCAGTACATATTTCTTCATCCTGTTATATTTACTTTATGACACTTTAATTGTTTCTGTTATAGACCTGTTAATCATGTACACATAAACCTGTAGGACATTGTTTTGCTTTTCCATGGGGCTACAGCCAAGAATAGAAGCCAGGGATGTTCAGTGTGGATGCATACATCTTCTCCCCATATTTGTGGAAGCATGTAGCTCTACAAATGACTACTATGAAGATGCTGTTTGTTCATAAAAATATTTTGTAATCCCTTCAAAATATACTACCCCCCTCCCTTTTTTTAGAGCTTGGGCCTTTAAATTCCCGCCTTTTGGATATTCTTTCATTTCTCACTTGAGTTTTCTTAATCATCACCTCCCTTACCAGTTTGGAAACTCGCACAGCTACCTTTGCACATGGTCGAGGATGGGGAGGGGAAGGGGAAAGAGTGGATGGGGAATGGCTGGGGAGGGGAATGAGAAAGGAGAAGGGGAAGCAGCAGCACTCAATAGAAATTAAGGGTTTGATTTCATGCATATGATGCATGATCTTAAGAGACAATCCAGGAGAGGGGTGCCTGGGTGGCTCAGTCAATTAAGCATATGACTCTTGATTTCAGCTCAGGTCATGATCTCAAGGTTTGTGAGTTTGAGCCTCGCATTGGGCTCTGTGCTGATAGCATGGAACCTACTTGGGATTTTCTCTCTCCATCTCTGCCTCTCTCTCTCAAAATAAATAAATTTAAAAAAAGAGAATACAGGAGAAAGTTTGCATGTGGTTTTCAGGTTTTGTGGATGAGCTGCCTCTATTTTTTGTGATTGTGAGTTAGTGAAACTGTACTGTATTTCTATGCTCCCCTGAAGAAACAAGATGAGTACTCTTTGCCCTTAACCTCCTTTTTCTCTTAACTAGATTCAAATGTATGTCCTCCTTTGTGCCTTCATTACATAGGTGGTTAATCTCAAGGTCACCTGAAGTATCAATGCTCATCCCCTCTGGATTGAACTCACCATACTGCAATATAGCCACATATTTTCTGACCATCTCCTGGTACATTGCTTCATTTTATAGACTGCATTTTTTAAGGTTTCCTATTTTCTTTGTAACTTGGAATGAACCATGACCAAATTAACAAATGAAATAATTCTGTTTATGTTTTCTTCTTCCTTTACTTGCGGATTTGGTTCACAGTTGTTTTCACATATTTTTAAAAATGTTTTACTTTTTATTTTTTTGATGGGGGTGGGGAGAGGCAGAGGGAGGGAGAGAGAATCCCAAGCAGGCTCTGTGGTGTCTGTGCAGAGCCCAATGCAGGGCTCCATCTCGCTAACCGTGAGATCATGACCTTATCTGAAATTAGGAGTCAGAAGCTCAACCAACAGAGCCACACAACTGCTGGTATTTTCATAGATGTTTCGATTGCTAATGAGGTTAAACTAAAGATTGTCAATTCTAGTTTTGTATAAACTATGTGACAAATTAGGTTCAGTAATGTTCCTTTTTTGTCTTCACAAAAACTTCTACAAGGAGGTGAAAATATTCCTATTTTAGAGATGAAGAATTCGAGGCTCAGAGAGTCACCAGCAGAATGCAGTTTTTCTTGCCTGATTGTTCTAGCTTAGACTGCCAGTACTCTGTTGAATAGGTGTGGTAAGAGAAGTACCCTTATCTTGTTCATGACCTTATAGGAAAATCCACTCTATGGCAATGAGTATAATGTTAGCTGTGGGTATATATACAGTATGTAGCTGTACTATATAGCCTTCATTATGTTGAGATATGTTTCTTCTGTGCCTAATTTGTTAAGCGCTTTCATCATGAATGGATATGGAATTTTGTCAGATGCTTTTTCTGCATCTATTTAGATAATCATATGATTCATTCATTCTGTTACTGTGATGTATCTTAATGATTTGAGTATTTTGAACTATCCTTGCATCCCTGGATAAATCCCATTTGATCATTGGGGCGCCTGGGTGGCTCGGTCGGTTAAGTGTCCGACTTCGGCTCAGGTCAGGATCTCATGGTCCGTGGGTTCGAGCCCTGCGTCGGACTCTGTGCTGACAGCTCAGAGCCTGACGCGGGGCTCGAACTCACGGACCGCGAGATCGTGACCTGGCTGAAGTCGGACGCTTAACCGACTGCGCCACCCAGGCGCCCCTTGGTTTGCTATTTATTGAGAATCTTTGCAAGTATATCCATCAGGAATATTGTCTCTAGTTCTTCTTTCTAATAGTATCCTTTTCTGGTTTTATATTTGGATAATGTGGACTCATAAAATGAGTTTTTTTTTTTTTTAATTTTTTAATGATTATTTGTTTTTTCAGAGATTGAGTGAGTGAGAGCAGGGGAGGGGCACACAGAGAGAGAGGGAGACATAGAATCTGAAGCAGGCTCTAGGTTCTGAGCTGTCAGCATAGAGCCCAATGTGGGGCTCAAACCCATGAACTGTGAGATCATGACCTGAGCTGGACACTTAACCCACTGAGCCATCCAGGTGTCCCTGGTGTTAATTGTTTTTTAAATGTGTGGTAAAATTACCAGTGATGCCATCTGGTTCGGGGCTTTTCTTCATCGGGAGATTGTTGATTACGGGATTCAACCCTTGCTAGTAATAGGTCTATTTAGATTTTGTATCTGTTCTTGATTCAGTCTTGGTAAGTTGCATGTTTCTAAGAATTGAGAAAGAATTATTGTTGTGTAGAATTATTCAGAATAGCTTCTTATGATTCTTTTGTAATATCATAAGTAACCATTGTAATGTTTCCTTTTTCATTTATAATTTTGTTGATTTGGTGCCTTTATTTTTCCCTTGGTTAGTCTAGCTAAGTGTTTGCCAATTTTGTTTCATTTCAAAGGACCAACTTTTAGTTCAGTTTATCTTCTCCATTGTTTATCTGTTCTCCATTTCATTTATTTTTGTTCTAATCTGTTTTTTCCTTTTTTTCTGCTAACTTGGGCTTAGTATGTTCTTTTTCTAGTTCCTTAAGGTATAGAGCTGGATTTTTTATACCTTTCTTGCTTCTCAATGTAGGTGTTTATTGCCATGTACTTCCTTCCCTCTTAGAACTGCTTGTTAATGATTCTGGTTTCATGTGTTGTGTCCAGAGAAGATACTTGGTATGAGATCAGTCTTTTTGAATTTTCTAAGACTTAGTTTGTGGCCTAACATATGGTCTTTTTCTAGAAAATGTTCCATTTTGCTTGCGAAAAACGTGTATTGTTCTATCATTGGATAAACTGTTCTGTATATATTTGTTAGGTTCATTTGGTCTATACTGTTCTTCAAATGTACTGTTTCCTTATAGATTCCCTGTCTGGATGATCTGTCTGTTGTTGAGAGTAGAGTATTGAAGTTCACAACTAATACAGTATTAAAGTTTATTTCTTCTTTTAGCTCTGTGAGTTTTATATATTTAGGTGCTTCAATGTTGAGCACCTAAATATTTAAAACTGTTACATCTTCTTGGCATATCGATCAAGTTATCATTATGTAATGATCTTCTTTGTCTTTTTTTTTTTTTTTTTACTAGTTTAAAGTTCATTTTGTCTGGTATGAATTTAACTACCTCTGCTTTTTGTTTACCATGTGCTTGAAATATCTTTGTTGTGTTCTTTTGTGTAATTACTACATGGTTTTTCCTTATGGTTATCATGAGACTTATATAAAATAGCTTAAACTTACAATACCTATTTTAAACTGACAACCTCATTAGAATTCATAAACTGTACATTTTTACTTCTCCATCTCACCGTTTTGGTTATTGATGTTACAATCTAATGTTTTTTTTATACGGTGTAACTAGGAACAAATTATTATAGATGTTATGTTTGCTATGTTCATTCATTTTTTTTAACTTCTAAATTAGAAGTGTAATTAGCATCAGTATTACTTATTATAGAATCTAACAATGATTATACATTTATGATTACCAGTGAGATTTATTCTTCCTTTTTAATATTTTTAGGATGTTAATTACCTTTCTTTTACTTTCACTCAAAGAACTATTCAGTTTAGCATTTCCTGTAAGACGGGTGTGGTTGGTAATAAACTCTTTCCTCTTTTTTTTTTTTTTTTTCCTGTTGGTGGGGAAGTCTTTATCCCTTCTTTGTTTGGGAAGGACAGCTTTGCTCAGTCTAGAATTCATGGTTGACCTTTACTTTCAATATTTTGAATATTTCATCCCATTCTCTCCCACCCTGAAAAGTTTGTTTTGGAAAATCTACTAGTAGTCTCTTGGAGGTTCCTTTTTTATGTAACTTCTTTCTTTTCTTTTGCTGTGTTTAAAAATACTTTTTCTCTTTGGCAATTAAGTTACAATGTATCTTGGTGTAGCTATATCGAGGTTCAATCTATTCAGCATCTTTTGGGCCTTGTGGATCTGAATGACCATTTCTTTTCCCAGATTGGAAGTTTTCAGCTATTATCGCTTTAAATATACTTACTATCCTTTCTTCTTTCTCTTCTTCTGGAATTTCCATAATGCAGATTTTTTGTTGTTGTTGTCATGGTTGTTGGTGGTGTGAACTCTAATCTTATAGGCTTTCTTTACTTTCTTCCATTCTTTTTTATTTTTGTTCCTCTGGGTGATTTTCAATGTCCTATTCTCCAGATAACTGAATCATTTTTGTACAGGTCAAGTCTACTTTTGAAACTCTCTCTTGTGTTCTTTTGTTCGCTTACTTTGTTTTCTTTTGGTGGTTGCGATTTTCTGTCAAATTTCTCCTTTTGATCATGCATTGCTTCCCTAATATCACTTAGTTACCTATGTTTTTTATAGTTCTCTAAATTTCGTTAAAAGGATTGTTCTGAAATATTTGACAGTTCATAGTTATCCATTTCTTTAGGGTTAGTTATTGGGGCTTCATTACTTTTCTTGGGTGGTATCATGTTTACCTGATTTTTCATGATCCTTGATTCCTCAGGTTGATATCTATGTATTTGAGTAATTGCGCTCCTTTTCTAGGCTTTACAGGTTTGCTTTGACAGAGACAGTTCATCACCAGTTAGGTCATTTGGGTTACCCTGTCCTTGGGTAGGTGGGGGTCTGCTGTTAGGGTCTATTTTGGGGTAATCTAGCTGTGAAGACAGAGATGGGGGCTGTGCTACTGGCCAAGAACAGATGGCTTGGTTTCCTACCCAAGTGAGGCTGTAGGTTGTGCTCTGAAATTTAGATTCTCTGGTCAGGCCTACTATTTGGGACTGTATTCTATTCAGTAGTTGAGAGGACTATGAGTTAGCTTCCCTGCCCTTGCTGGGCAACAGGACCAAACGCAGGGCGTATACAGCTCATTGTTTGGGAACCTCAGTCTGGCCAATAATATGCCCTGTGTTCTTTGTCAGGTGAGGCCACTGGTTTCAGTCTGCAAATGGGAGAAGCCACAGGCTGTGCTGCCTGTTCAGAGTGCCACTGAAAGTAGGGCTGTTGAAAGGGCTCTGCAGCTTTCCATGTGCTGGGGTGGTTGGGTTTCCTGGTCAGACAGGCTGAAGGCTGTATTCAGCAATGAGTAAGGGCTATGAATTTCGGTCTCTGCCTGTAGAGAAGCAGGAGAAGCAGCTCTAAAGTCCATAAAACGATCTGTTTGTTGGTTTAAGCTCACCTATACCCCCACTTCCCTTACTGAACAGAGCCACTGGCTTTGTTCTGCTTCTTAGCCTGAGTGCTGCTGGGCCGCACAACTTATAGGACTTACCACTGGACCTTCTGATCAGATGGGGCCAAAAACACTCTCTACAACAGGTGGGGGCTGGGATTCAGCTCCTTACCTGGATGTGGGCAAACTGGGCTATAGGGCCAGCAGAACTCCTTGTTTGAGGATCCAGATCAGTCATATCTGCACCCTGCCGAGTTTTCTGGTCAGAGTGGATTCCCCACTTGGTTCTGTAGATGGGCAAAAATGCTAGTTACAATTACTCTTTGTTCGCAGATAAAAACTCAGTCTGCCAGGATCCATGTGCTCATTTTTGCAGGCCCTTCCCCACCTTCTTGGTCACAGTCATCTTCCTAGTGGTTGAGCCCCACATTCCCTTGCATCCCCATGGTGTGAGATCAGAGGAGTAGCTCTCACAAAGTGACCCACCATGCTGGGGGTGGGGATGTTTGTCCCCCACAGGCTCTGTCTTCCCACTAGAGGAACTGGAGGCTCAGGGGCGACCTCTCATCATGGTACTCTGCTGGCCTGGGGGAGAGAAAAAGCAGTCAGTGTATATAGCTGCTTCTCTCACCATTCTAATGTTTGTTTTTCTCATTCTCTGTGGTTCAGGGTAGGAAGGATTTCAGCCTCGCCGCCATAAGTTATAATTTTCAGTAGTATATTGTTCTTGTAGACTTGGTAGTGTTCGTGTGAGGGAGAGTGAAATAAGGGATGACCTAGGTTCCATCTTAGTGATGTCACTTTCCAGGGTGTAATTTTGAACCCAGATTTTTGGTCTAAGTCTTTATTCCTTCTGTTATACCTCTTTACCAATTTTATTAATAACCAGTATTTATTAAGTACATGCTGTGTGCTAGGCATTGTTCCTAGTCCTTTACTTGCGTTCACTCAACTAATTCACAAACCTATGCGCTGTTATTATCTTTGATTTATAGGAGGGGAAGATGAGTTCATGGTTGAGTGATTGCCCAAGGTTCTGTTGTTAATAAGCGCAGAATCAGAAACCTAAAGGATGTGCTGTGTCCTTTGGAGTCTGTGCTCTTGCATTGTGATGAGCCATTAAAGGTAAAGGTGCTAATTAAAAGTCAGCCGTGACTAATTTCAATGGGTAATGCAAGTTGATTTATACCATAATATTTTGGTGACTTTTAGGCCTTCTCAGGTATCATACTTGAACTGTGAGTGGTATAAATGGGAGGTAGGATTTTTGAGCCCCCTTTTTTTGCATTACTGCAGTAGTTGAGACGAAGAAGATAAACTAGAATTAGTTGTGAATAAAGCACAATCCTTTTTCTTTATTTTTTAACAACAGCCCTTGTACAAGGCCCTGGGATTGTTCTTAACACAGGAGATCTTAGCCTCCAGCCTTAAAATTGTTACTTTGCTTCTAGATTAAAAAGTCATGAGTTCTTTTTATCTGAAAATGTGCACGTAGACAGCTTCCATGATAATATTGATAGCCTCTCACTTTATTTGTGGCTACCTTATGGGTTTCTGTAGAGATTCTAGAAGGGAAAAATAAGTACATTTCCGAACCATTCAGAAGAATGGTTCCCACTGTAGAAAGTTCATTGACTGTACACACCATTCAAGGAGTTGTGGGTAGGTGTGTAAAGGGTGGTTGTGGAGGTAGGTGTGGCACTTGATTACTATAGCAGTTGATTCCCTTCTGCCCACATGGCACACAAGGATTATTGAGGATTTGGGGTTGTATTTTATTGGTCTTTCTGTCCCTAGTTCATGATGCTAATGCTCATTTGTAAACCTGGAATTGGGGACCTGAATAGAAACAAGGCAGTGAGTGGCTGGCTGGTGTGGTATCCACTTGGTTTTGTTTGTTTGTTTATTTGGTTTTGCTTTTTAATATTTTATTCATTCATTCATTCATTTATTTATTTATTTTTAAATTTTTTTAACGTTTATTTTTGAGACAGAGAGAGACAGAGCATGAACGGGGGAGGGTGAGAAAGAGGGAGACACAGAATCCAAAACAGGCTCCAGGCTCTGAGCTGTCAGCACAGAGCCCGACGCGGGGCTCGGACTCACGGACCGCGAGATCATGACCTGAGCCGAAGTCCGCCGCTTAACCGACTGAGCCACCCAGGCGCTCCTCATTTATTTATTTATTTATTTATTTATTTATTTTAACGTTTATTTATTTTTGAGACAGAGAGAGACAGAGCATGAACGGGGGAGGGGCAGAGAGAGAGGGAGACACAGAATCGGAAACAGGCTCCAGGCTCCGAGCCATCAGCCCAGAGCCTGACGCGGGGCTCGAACTCACGGACCGCGAGATCGTGACCTGGCTGAAGTCGGACGCTTAACCGACTGCGCCACCCAGGCGCCCCACATTTATTTATTTTTAAAGTGAGCTCTACACCTAATGTAGGGCTTGAACTTATGGCCCTGAAATCAAGACTTCCATGCTCTACAGACTGAGCCAGCCAGGCAACCCTGGTATCTTCTTGCTAAGAGAGAAAAATCTGCCCAGGATTTCCTGGGACAGATTTCTCAACACTGAAGTTACCCTGTTCATGCCAAATTTATTTTACTTACATAAATAGAAATACATATTCAAGGGAAATTAGACAATACTATAAGGTTTTTGCACCATGATATACATCCCCTCTCCTTCCCCAGGAAAGCACTGCAGATTAAAACCATTTTTTGGGGGGGGGTCTCATGAGAGTAGATGTACAGATGGTTATCTCTAATGCTCTGGGTTTATTTTTCATAATTTTCTCCCTTAACAGAGTAGTTTTCAACCTCACATTTCCTGTGCTCATTTGGACATAAAATAGCAGAAAGGTGAAGAGAATCTCTGACCCACAAGTAAAATCTGTGTTCTCTTGTCACTTCATCAAATTAGTTCTGGTGTCATTTTGTTTTCCCCCGGAAATAAATCACTGTTAAGCAATTCTTTATAAAGCAGCCCACACATTTATCACACCACCGTGATCTGAACCCATTTAGGGAATTTTAAGGTACAGTTGGTCATGTTGCTGGTCTAGCAAGTCTGGCCTTGTGACAGTACATCTC
Source organism: Panthera uncia (assembly GCF_023721935.1). NCBI lineage: Eukaryota > Metazoa > Chordata > Mammalia > Carnivora > Felidae > Panthera > Panthera uncia. The sequence goes on from NC_064816.1 coordinate 42,465,721, forward strand.
TCTTCACTACCTGTTCTACCATTAATCCTTCAGAACAGAGACTTGAGGCATTGCTACTTGGAGGCTTGGAAATAATCCTAAAAAGCACAATAGTATGGCAAGGGGAGACAGAGCTTTTAATTTTTCCAAGTTAACAGAGGATGCGAAGACTGATAGGAAAGGGCAGAAAAATTGATGAAAAATCAGAAATAATGAGAAAATATCTTCAGAACTTGAGCTTCTGTGATTCATTTGCCTCATGTTCAGTTTGTTATGAGATTTAGTGAAAGAAACAATTGGCTTTTTGCATAAATCAATCATAGCAACCATTAAATATGAAATGTAATTTCAGTCATTTTTTTTTAACATTTTCTAAGAGCTTGGTTTTCTTACTCCACACTTGACATATGGAGTATGGTATGGTCAATAGTATTATCATTTCCACTATCATTACAAGGGTATTTGAGGATTAGGAAGGTTAAATAATTTGACTGAAGCCATGGGTTGGGACACAAATTCTGGATGCTTTTATCACTATACTAGAATATAATTTTTTTAAAAAGGATGCCTTGCCATTAGTTATTTTTCTTTAGCACTTTTGAGATTTGATAATTAAGGAAGTAGTTATTTTATTTGAATTTAGAAGTCATCAAATAGCTAAACTTGCTAAATTATTTTATTTATGATGTCTATTTTAAAAATAAGTAGTAATTTTTGTTTACATTTGAGGATATTCTAGAAATCAAGGACTTTACTTGTATTAATTATTGATTTTCTTTATTGTGCTTTTGGGGAATAAAATAATAGACTGCTGTACTAATTCAGGCATCATATGACAAACATAGAGTAATTGCTTTTGGAATATTGGATTAGACCAAAAATTTATTTCCAAAAGTAACCTGAGTAATGTCCACCTAAGTCTTGTTTGAAGATCTTGTAGTGAGTACTGTAGTTTTTAAACTTACTTGACTCTAATGCCAAAAAAGTATTATCCTTTTGAATACACACATACAATTATATATATGACTAATATTTCAGAAAATATTGATTACCCTTAATATAATCAGTGCTCACTGATATTGTGTGTTTTATCCCATTTCAAAATATATGTTGGTCCTGACCCACAATATTGACTTTATAACTCGACAGTCATGATCTACAATTTGTGGTTTGTTCAGGTGTAGTGTGGTAGGTCAAAAATGAGGTGGTTTTTCATTCAGCTACTTATTAGTTATGTGTCACCTATCAATCAGTCACATGGTGATACTCAGTATTTCTTTAGGAGGTTGCATGTCTGGTACTTGGGAGACACTCAGTAAATGTATATTTCTTTAGACTTTGGAGTTTTTACTTTTGTCTTTAATTATTCCATAGTATAGCAGAAAATGTCTTTTTGTTTGGGCATTCTAGCATGCTATTGGAGTTTTATACTCTTTGTAGTTTTAACTGTGTTTTTCATTTATTTGCCTTAAATGAAAACAAATAAAAGTAAAAAATAGCAAAAAAAAATCTTGTAGCAGTCTTAATAGATCAATGTTAAGTAATCCAGAAACCAGAACAGAATTTAGGGGTTCATTAATTTTTATGTGTCACAAATGGAAATGACTACTTGTATTTGTTAGTTATTTTTTTATGACCACTGTTCATAACATCTTCTAAGACTTTTTTTTTCTTGGCCTCCATTCTTTTTAACCTTCCTGGCCCATTTTTTTGAGGAGGTGCCAGCAAGGTCTTTCTCAGTCAAATCTTTAATCATGTTATTTCTGACCTCAGCAGCCTTCACTGGCTCACTACTGTGTTTCATATTTGTCATATATTCGTCAGCCTGATTTGGAGCTCTCGTGAAACAAGACTAGCCTACCTTTGGAGTTTTATTTCCTTTCCAGTCTCTACTTTATGCATATTGCTCTGATCAGACAAGATAATCTGTCTTTCCCCAAATAGATATGACAATTTCTAGTCTCTGTGCCTTTCCTTATGTTTTACCTGGACTATCCTTCTCTTAGTCTGTCTCTACTCATTAATAACCCTGCTCCTGTTTTCACATTTCATATCAGAGCTGTCTGTTGGATTGTGATTCTTATAGCTGATTCCATACTCACTCCCATATTACTCCAATGACACTGATTCTTCTGAAGCTCCCTCCTAGGGCCAGCTTTCTTTCTTTTCTTTTCTTTCTTCCCTCCCCTCCCCACCCCTTCTCCCTCCTTCCTTCCTTTCTTTCCTAACTTCCTTCCTTCCTTCTTTTTCTTTTTTATCTTTTAATCTCAACTTTACCTATAGATGTGTTTATTTTATTGTTTATAATATCACACTGCATAAACACACTTGAAATAAATGAAATGGACATACTCCTAGAAAAATATAATCTTCCAATTTTAAAAAAAATATTATTTTCTTTCTGGCTTTAATGAGATATGACTGACTATAAATTTAAGATGTACAATGTGTTGATTGGATACACTTAAGCATTGTAATATAATTACCACTGTAGTGTTAAACTAACACCTCCATTCCATCACATAGTTACCTTTTCTTTCTTGTGATGAGAAAACAAGATTTACTGTCCTAGCAACTTCCAAATGTGTAATACATCGTTGCTAACTATAATCACAACACTATGTATTAGATCTTGAGAACCCTATCATCTTCTAACTGGAAGTTTATACTCTTTGACCAATATCTCACCATCTCCCCATCCCAGCCCCTGGTGACCACCATTGTAGTCTGTGGTTCTGAGTTTAGCTGTTTTAGATTCCACATAAAAAAGTGTTATACAGCATTTATCTTCCTCTGATTTATTTCATAGTGCCTAGGGCCTTTTTTCCTTCATATCTCAAGGCATATATAGTCTGTCTCAAGTTGGAAATATTTCATGGCTCCCATACAGATGATTGGTGGAGAGGTTTTATTTCTGAAGATAATTCACAGAGATCATAGTAGGACTAATAGCAATTCTGCAACTTAGCTTTAAATGCATAAATTGTTTCTTGTGCTATGACAGGGTAAAATTATCCAGTTGGTGTAAATCTTATTAGGCTTGATAAATGGACTTAATAATGATCAGATGATGAAATTAAATGAGTCAGTGAATGTTAATATCTCTCCTTCCATATAAATGTATGTCTTGAGATAGTTCCAGTATGTGGCATTTATCATATACTACGATGTATTAATAACATTTGGGTCTGAGAGAAGCAAAGTCAAAGACAAATGTAATTTTCTGTGAAATATATATTTAATACTTTTTAACATTAAGCCAGTTACCTTTGGGTGCCAATTAAACATTACACCCCTTCCTCCAGTGATTTAAATAAAAATATTTGTGGTGTCTATAGAGTGAGTCTATTAGTTTTCTTATTGCTGCCTCAAATGCCAGAGTATTGTAGATTTTCTTCAGTTCCATTGAGTTAGGTACATTTTACTGATTCTACTATAATCTGAGAGATTTGGTTTTGAGATTGAGAGTAAACTGGGCAGATTCCACATTATGTCCACCATTGGATTAGTATATCAATGTTTTGTCTGCCTTGCTATGGCCTTCAAGTTTGGTTAAAGAGTACTAGTATTGTAAAAATCCCAGAATAGTATACAGTGGTTTTATGTTGCTCTGAGGGGTGTACACCTTGCATTTGGTTGTTTTATGCATAACACAGAATTGTTATCATGGCAAGTTCAGTGGCAACCTTTAGTCTGTAGAGGGATCTATTGAGAAGTGTGTCACTTGAACTTAAATTCACATTTTGAGATGAATGTATATATACTTCAGATGCCCAACTGCCTCAGAGTTACTGTGTACTTTAAAAGCACCTTTGGGTTTATATGATTAAGATAGAGATCTTCACAGTTAGAATGTAATATTGCCCTAGACCACGAAAAGTGTTGCTTGAAATTCTGTAGCTCTATGTGATTGATATCTTTAAAACAGTATGTTACGGAGATGCTATATCATATGTATTTTTTAAATGTATACTTAGGAATGCGGTTAAGTTCCCATTTTTTTAAAGAACAGTGTAGGTTCTCAGGGAAAATGTGCCCTAAAATGTGCACTTTGGCATAAAGATTATTTCAAGTTATAAGTAGTAAAAACCCTGTAGATTCAGGAAAGGTGCTCTGCCTTTTAAAATAAATTTCTTTCTAATAGGGATATTTTAAACTAAAATTAGAGCCCAAAGATTTTATTTATATAAAGCATTTCAATAAAAGCCTTCTAATTCAACCTTGGTTTCTGTTATCCTTGAATATTGGTTTTCACAGATCATTTGTAGGGACTAGGAGAAATTTTGGTCCCCTTTTCCTATGAAGGAAGGGTAGTAAATAAGTGATTAACCTTTTAAACTTCTCTCTGAATTTGGTAGGGTCTTTTAAAAGTGAAGATACAGGGGCTTCTACTTTAAAAGATTTTGCTGCTGTCCAAGAGAAACCAATTTTTTTTCATTGGGGCATCTAGGATACACCTGCAATGGGCATTGCACATGAATGCCCGAAACTGGCAAAGCCTGATTATCAGTGCCTCAAAGGTAGAAGCAAAGCAAGCCGATGGCTATTTTCAGGTGTTTTTGTTACACTTATTTCCTGGCTTTCAGCATTTACATGAGCAGCCTGTATACTTTGAACCTAGAGATTAGGCCTGAGTGCTCCTTGTAACCCTTATAGGGAAAGGTAAATTAGAACAGACAGATGAGGCCAGATTTTAAGGGAAATTTACGTTGGATGTAGACTTTTGTTTCTGAGTCTTAAGCCTAATGTCTGGATTTTATCTTGTCAAGGAAGTCCCTAAGGCTATCCGTTATACTACTAGGACAACTGAGCACTCTTTGAAATATATATGTATATATATTTCATATATATATACATATACGTATATGTATATATATATGTATGTATATATGTATATATATATTTTTCTTTTAATTTTTTCTTTTAAATATATTTTAAATTTCTTTTAAATTTAAAATATAAATTTTTTCTTTTAAAAAGCCCATTTAAAGGATGCATTGTCTGGCCATGGATGAGTAGGATCTAATAGTGACTCAAACCTGTAAGCCTTAAGGCTTAACCAAAGATCCAAAGAGGGCATAGGTGATACAACCCCACGACCCAACGTCTACTTCCAAAATTAGTCTAAGAAAGCAAAGACCTTTGTTGCACAGGCAGTGATGGTGTGGTGAAAATGGTGTCTCTAGTCTCGCACAAAATTGTGAGATGCCTCTGGTCACAAGCCCTCTAGTCTATCATACCAGGTACACTGTACAGGAATGGGACTTTCCAGTCCTATTGAGGAACAGAGTTTGAGACAACAAAGGTTCCTATGGGCTGAAACCTCTCATGACAAACACCCCTGAGGGCTGGCATGGCCGGACAGAGAGAGAGAGGACAGAGTCAGTAAGGTAAGGTCTATTTGACTCCCACCAAAGTGCCCCCCCCACCCCCGATGGTAGAGACCAAAGAGAATATTCTCTGTCACAAAGCCAAGCTCTTAAGACACAGAACAAAACGGGGAGGGGAGGGGAACATATGCACATCGCCAGTCTTGGCCAAACCTTGGATCTCTTGGAGTCACACTAATACTTAAGAGGGATATGCTGCAGGGTTGGAGACTTTGTTGTTTTACAGTGTACCTTGATGCATGGAAGTTTTCTTGAGATTGGTGGGTGACTGAATGTCAATCTCACACATTCCAGTGACCAAGTTAGCCTTTCACAGAAGTCTTTTTGAGGTGGAGAGAGCTCTCACAGCTCTTAAGTGCTCAAGCCTTGCCCACTAATTTTGTGGCTTTGGCTTCCAATATGTCCCTTAGCAACAGCCTGTACCTCATGTGCATATTAAATAACATAGACAAAAGAATACAAGGACTGTATCTGGGAGGAAATGGATCAGTAACCAAACAGTACTCTACCAAATTTCACCAAAGAATCACTAGGCCCAGGAAACAAGTTCCACAAATATTTTTTACTGCTAATGTAAATTTAGGAAGAGAGAAAAGGGCTCTCAACATTCTTGCTCTATAGGATTCCGCAGATAGAGGTACTAGGAGGCTTACATGGTAAGAAATCTCATCTTCTGCCAGTTGCTTGTGAGATGTCCCAAGAATCTCTCAGGTGAAGCAGTGTCTGGGGTCAGCAGTGTACAGCCAGTTACAGTATCCTGCCGACTATGCCACCTGTCCAGGAGGAGGAAGACCTTCCTCTGCCCTGTGGTCCCTCTAGCTGGACTTGGAATCAAACTGACACGAGACCAAATTTAATAGGCGTATGTACAGGGAATCCTCTCAGACATGAAATTCCAAAGACAGGCCGCATGAAGTTTATATGAGCTAAGGAGAAGGATAGGGGAGAAAACTCATTAGCAGGAAGGTGAAAGGAGATGTTCGGAAAAACACGGTTGCCCTCTTAAGCAGATAAGTAAGTTCCTTTGGTAAAGGGGACCCCTGTTAATAATGCTCTTCTTGTTGGAGGTTCTTCTTTCCCATGTAAATTTAGGTAGTTATGGAGGCAGAACACTTTTCTGCCTCTGTTTGGTTTTTATCGCTTTTTAAATTTATTTTTTTATGTTTATTTTAGTTTTGAGAGAGAAAGAGAGACAGACTGTGGATGGGGGAGGGGCAGAGAGAGAGGGAGACATAAAATCTGAAGCAGGCTCCAGGCTCTGAGCTGTCAGCAACAGCCTGACACAGGCTTAAACCCATGAATTGCGAGATCATGACCTGAGCCAAAGGTGGCCACTTAACCCACTGAGTGCCCCAGGCACCCTGGGTTATTATCACTTTCAGCTGGAAATAAACTTTTTCTAAAGTGGCTCGTTTGGGGGTAGCCTGCCCTGGGCTCCTACAACAGTAATGCTTAAATTTATATAAATTGATGCAGTAAGTTTTCCCCACAATATAAAATTTTTTAGTATTTAGTGAAATGGCAAGAACCAGTTGCCTTGTAGGTTACATTATTAACTTACATGTTTTCACTTTGTCATGGTGACAACATAACAGGGAGCTTGACCCACTCTAGTCCAATAACTGGAAAGGATTTCCACAAGATTGTCAGGCATACCTTTGAGTCTCAGCACAAACTGAGAAATGGAGAAAGCCTTTATTTTTTATGTTGTAAAGCAGAAGGACATATGCAGGATATTAGCTTGGAGAAAATAATGACTTCGTTGATTCACATACATTTACCAGCTAATGTCTACATAGCACTAAGCACCATGCTGACTCATTGTAAGCCCTTCATACATTGGCATTACCCTTGAAGAAGCATGTACCGTAGGAGTTAAGACCATGCTCCCTGGAGCAAAACTCTGGGTTTAAGCTAAGTGAGTTCAGGTAAGTTTTTAAAACTATCTGTACCTCTCTTTCCTCATCTCCATAATAGAGATAGAATAGGGAATTACTGCATAGTGGTTGTGGGAAATAAAGATACTAATGTATGAAAGCATTTATAATGGTGTTTTTAATAAGCAAGAAAACAGTAATAAAAATACTGGCTAAATGACAGTTATTTGTTATTTGTAAGGTATTCTAAGACTAATTCTTTTTTTTTTTAATTTTTTAACATTTATTTATTTACTATTGAGAGACAGAGCATGAGCAGGGGAGGGGCAGAGAGAGAGGGAGACACAGAATCTGAGGCAGGCTCCAGGCTGTCAGCACAGATCCCGATTTGGGGCTCCAACTCAAAACCCACGAGATCATGACCTGAGCCGAAGTCGGATGCTTAACCGACTGAGCCATCTAGGATCCCCTCTAAGACTAATTCTTAACACAATTATATTTCTTAACATTCTTAAGAAAATTAGGGTCTCTTCATTTCCTTGCTTTCTTTGGAAATTTGAAATTGCAGGTAGCTACACCCAAGTATAGGACATGTCTTTCTGATTCTTCCCCCTTGTTGGAGAAGCCTGTTTCCCAGGGATAGTCTGGTTTTTTGTGTGCAGATCTTCCCCTGGGGATTATGTAGCAGCTACTTCAAAGCTATCTCAGCTTGCACTTAATCATTTGAAACATCAAATAACTTGTTTGTTCATTTTATGCATGTTTTCTTATTGAGGAAATTAGTTAACCTAAAATGAGTACCAGCAGCTGATTTTTCTTGGTTTTCCTCTTAAAGTAGTTCTCAAGCATGTTTATCTGGGAAGAGTGGGGCACTCTCCTATAGCTTTTAAGGATGATTGAACTTGGGAACATTCTGTTTAACCACAACACTCTTGTTCCCTCTATTTAATTTCTTAAAGCTCTCCCTCCCTTCTGTGCAGTTATCATTTTTCTTTTACATTAGGTGGCCAAGATTTGTTTTTCCTCCTCTTTGAGGGAGGACCTTTATTAAGCAACTGTGTGTGTGTGCGTGCGTGCATGCGTGCGTGTGTGTGTGTGTGTGTGTGTGTGTGTTGCTCTAGCCCACTGGCCACTGCTAAGTTGAGGAGGTGGTGATGAGTAAGAAAAACCAAGCTTCCGTTCTCATGGGGCTTGAATCCCATGGGAGAATACAGACAGTAACAAGCAATTAAATGTTATTTTTGAAAGTTTGAAAATATGATGAGTAAAATGAAGCAGGAAAATGGGCCAAAGATGCAAGAAGAAGGGTTGTACTTCAGATGAAGTGACCACGGGCGGCCCCAGTGGTGAAATGGTCTGTGGGCAGAGAGTGGAATGGTGAGAGGGAAGCTATCTGGGCAAAGAAGATTCCAGGCAGAAGGAACAGCCAATGTCAGGGCTCCAAGGCAAGAAAGAGCTTGGTGTGGTTGAGAATGAGTATCAGTGACAAATTCATTTTTGTTGCTTTCTGGATTCCAGGGGATATTTTCAAGATGTTTGGGATATATACCAATGAATAAAATAAAATTTATTTTTCCTCTTAGGACATTTACATTGCCAGGCTGAGAAGATGGAAGGGGTTGGACCGGGGCAGAAGGGGAAGAAAATAAGCAAGCCCAACAAAAGGATTAATGATGTAGAGTATTAGCTGATCAGTGATATGAACAAAAAATAATGGGGGGAGGTTAGGAGTATGGGGTGGGTGGGCTACAATTTAAAATAGTGAGTGTAAGGTAGCCCTTATAGAACAGGTGACATTCAAGCAAAATACTGAAGGAGCTAGGGGAGTTAGCTACCTGTGTCTAGGAGAGGAAATTGCCAGACATAGATAGGAACTAGTGCAAAAGTCATTAGGTGGCATTAAGCCTAGTTTATTGATAAAGTCTCAGGGAATTTTCTGAGCAGAACAGAGTGAGAGACAGTCGTTGAAAACAGGTTTGGATAGGTAATAAGTGGTATTTCATGTAAGGCCTTTAAACCACTGTCAGTATTTCATTTTGACTCTGAATGAAATGAGGTACCATCTGTGTGTGCATGGAGAGGAGTAAGTTAGGTGGCACGGGCTGCGCTGGAGGGTTAAGGCAGGGATACCTGCCTGAACAATAATGTAGTAAGCCAGGGGACACATTCTGGTAGCTAATACACATGGGTAGTGGAAATGGTAAGACTGTCAGATTCTGAATATAATTTAAAGGTTTCTGGAGGTGCAGTGGAGTAGGTTTGGACTGGGTGAGTTTTGGATATGTCAACTGGGAGACATCTGTTACACATGGTGGTTAATGCTCCTTTGTCTATGGGCAGCGTGTGTATCCCCACTGCTGACTTAAGCTTTGTGGTGCAAATGGCTTTGGCCAGTGGGTCCTTAGAAATGAGGTGAAATGTGGGATTAAGATGTTGGGCTTAGCCTCATGTGCTTCTGTCTTCATTATGAATAGAACTTCCCCTGGGTAGCTGGTGACCTCTGACTTGCTTCCCGTGTGAGTGAGTGCAAGAGAAGCAGATCTGTCCCAGCTAAGTGCAGCTAGACCTACAGCTTGAAGCTGCCCTCTGAGCCCATTTTAGATCTTCACACCCTTACTAACCTGCAGATCTATGCAAATCGATGGCTGCTTATAAGTCACTGAGTTTTAGGGCAATCAGTTACGCAGAAGTTTTATGGCAGTAACTAACCAATAGTGCATCTAAGCAGTGGAGTGAAATAGGGAGTTGGATATAAGAGTCTGGAGTTGAGAAGAGGTCTGGCCTGGAGATAGAAAGTTAGCAGTTATTGGCATATTGATGGTATTTAAAACAACAGGATGAAATGAGATCACCATGGGAGTGAATGTAGTAGAGAAGGTAACCACAGATTGCATTACTGCATCATTACAAGATGCCCAGAGAGGAGCAACAAGCAGAGAAAACTGAGAAGGAACGACCAGTGAGGTAGAAGGAAAATAAGTTGCTATAAAAAGTTAAGTGAGTAAAAATAATATGGAGGAGGACAAGGTGATAAACTCTGTCAAAGGCAGGCAACTAAGAATTGGTCATTGTAATTGGTAACCTGGGGGCTGTTGTTGACCTTGATACATGCAGTTCCCAGGCAGAGGTGCAAGCCTCATTAGGAATGAGTTTGTGGATAAGGAGACTACATGGAAATGGTGAATAAGGTAACTTTTTGAGGAATTTCGTGGAAAGAGGATAGATATGAGATTAAATCCTAGCCCCATCACAGAGAGAATGGTATTGGGTTTTATTCTGAATGAGGTGGGAAGTACTTGAAGTGTGTGTAAGTAGTGATCCCTTTGTCTTTTAAATATTGCTCTGGCTGCGTTGTAGGGAAGGATGTGAGAAGAGCAGTCAAGAGGCTATTTCTGTTTCCTAGATGAGAGATTGTGTTGGCTTCCACTAGAGTTAACAGCACTGGAGATATATAAGTCATGCATAAATTGTACAAAAAAGGTAATTGTATTAGAAAGACAGTGTGGGATCTTCAGGATTTTTAAAAAGTTTTTGGGACTGAATGAAAACTCACAAATGTACAAGAGAATTACTTTGTATAATTTATTTCTGGATGTACCTTATATGAATAGTGCCTACTTGAAGCAATATGAGGTTATACTGGTTAATTAAATTTACATTCTGCCATTTTTCAAAACGGTAATTTGTTGTCTCCAGAAAAATGCATACAGTCATTGTTTTCTCCCTGAAATTCCATTCCACTCTGAACCATTCCAGTGTCACTGGCCTATTTTGCTGGTAACATTAGAGACAGTTTCTGGTATAATGTCCTTGTGTGAGTTTGTGTGCAAAATAACTTTTTTTGTAAGGAAAATGTTTCATGATCTTTACTTGGGGAGAGGATTAAGCAACAATGAAACAGACTTTTACTCACTTATATCTTGGAGTTGTATTTATACATTTATCAAGAATTGCTCCTATAGAAACGCTGAATAAAGTATTTTGACAATTGTGCTTTCAGTGGAGATTCAGATGATTGTGATCTGTTTTGCTCTTATACCACGGCTAGAGGTTCCCATGGGAACCACCCCCAATTCGTGGGAAGAGTCAAATTTAACAAACAATACAGAAAAGCCATTTAATCATCTTCTGTGTGATCCTTGAAAGAGCAAGAAATACAGAGGAAATTAAATCACTAGAATCTCTCTCTCTGTATGGGACTGCCCAGGGAAAAAAGTTCTGCTCATGGTAAATAAATTTGATGGATGGCAAAAAAAGCTCATTGTCCCAAATCTGACAATAACAAAACCTCTTCCATCATCTGCCTCTTTCTCAGTTGAAGTACCTTTTCAAAATTTGAGTATTTTGGTGTCTTAGACTTTGGCATCTTGCCAGTCGTTTTCATTTAACTTGTTTTTGCCCTGAAAGGTTTGTTTCCAGGAATAGCTTAGGATTTTAATACAGTGAGCCTTATGCATAATCCTCTCATTATGTTTAGAGGTTAATTTAAAACCTGGATTTCCCATCTCTCTCTCTGTCCCTCACCCTATCTCCCTCCCCCATCTCTCACTTTCTCTCTCCCCCCCCATGCTTACTTGCCTGCATTAATTCCTGTATAGCGATGCATATTTGCTTCAGATATCTGTCTGGCTTTTCAGCTTCTGAAAGTGGAGGCTCTGTGTCTTTTATAGGGAAGTGGGGCACCGGATGCCACAACATATGCAAGCACAGATTATCTGTCCCTGGGAGGTAATTTTGTGAGTTGGGGTCTCCAAGGGTCAGCTACTGAGAAGAGTGATGATAAGGATAGAGGACACCCTTAAAGTCTCTATGTTATAGGATCCAGCTCCTTTCTCTTGTCACTGACTTGAATGACAACTAAATTTGTTTCTACCAGGTTTCTGATGGCCATTGACTCCAAGAGATGATCATTTGGAAGTGTCTTGGAGACCATGTAGTCCTAGGCTCCACTTGATCTGCACCTGACTTTCCTCTCCAGGTTCATCATCTTCTCACTCTCTCCCTTGTTCTCTACTGTGAAACCACATGGGCAAGTGTCCTTGTGTTTGTGGTTTATTTCTCCTTAAATGCCCCTTTATAATCCCTATTCATCTTTATAATCTCAGTTTATATGCCACTTCCTCAGAAGGCACCCTCTAGTCTACATTAGGTTTCCCTGTATTGTTTCCTCACTGCATCTTTACTTTTCTATCAAAATATTTGACCTAGTTTATAGTTATGTTTTGTAGATGAGGTCCTACAAAAGGGGGGAGGGTTGTTACACTTGGGTTTGCTTCTTCTCTTCTTCAGTGACAGATACTCCAAAATGACTCTCCTTGAAAGCATATATGTGAATTTCCCCATAAGGGGCAGGCCAGTAGCATGGCTGCCCCAGAAGGGGGAAAATTGAGCCTAAAAGTAAAATATTTGGTATCGTTGAGAGAAGATGTGGAATTTTAGATGGTACATGCCTGAACCATTCCTGCTCAGTGTTTCCATGACTTGCTGGTGCCCAGGAGGTGGCTGTTTGTGGGAATTAAACAAACAACCGAGCCATGATAAACTGGGAAGCGCAAGTACTGGCCATCTTTGATGAACTAAGCATTCAAAAAAATGAGATTGTCTTCCATATGCCCCGTGGAAGATGTACAAGGATCTATATACCAGGAAAATCCATTGCTGCAATGGCTTAACCTACCAGGCAGCATCCTTTAAATAGTGCCACCATGTGGCCGTACTTAGCAATGGCAATGATTGGATATCTACTCCCTGGGGTGGATGTTCAAGGACTTCCCATTATGTATGTGAGACATGAAGACAGAAATCAGAAGAATAAGAAATACAACTGTATATGAACCCTGATTTAGATAATAATTTGTTTCCATTGGAGTGTAAGATTCATTGTAGATTCTTATATAGATGAGGAGATGGAGGCTAAGAAACTCAGTCAAATACCTTATTACAGGATCACAGCATTAAGTGGTGATAGAATTAGGATATGAATATGTTAATTTTCTCGCCCCAGTTTTGTCAGTTCTGTGGTTGAACAACATCATGAAAAAAACTAGACATATTGCTATGAACTATATTAAGCGGTCATGGTCCATTCCCTCATTAAGACAGCATGTCATGAATATTTGGGAATAGGTAAGTGTGTGTTCATGAGGTGCTTATTTCACAAGTCTCTGAATCATTTTTTTTTTGGGGGGGTCATTAAAATCTCTCATCTGTATGTCTGTACGTCCTCTTTCCAGTTTCCGTAGTAATCTCCTTCCTTTTCTTTCTCCCTGCCTCTTTGATGCAGTTTTTTATGATTATTTATTTTTTTTGGGGGGGGGTGGTAGAGAGAGAGGGAGACACAGAATCCGAAGCTGTCACTGTCATTGGCAAGTGTCCTTGTGTTTGTAGTTTATTTCTCCTTCAGTGCCCCTCTGTAATACCTATTCATCTTTATAATCTCACTTTATATGTCACTTCGTCCGAAAGCACACCCCAGTGTACATTAGGTTTCCCTGTCAGCTGTCAGCACAGAGCCTGATGTGGGGCTCGAATGAACCGAAGTTGGATGCTTAACTGCCACCCAGGCACCTCTGATGCATTTTTCTTTCACTACTTTCTTGAATAGACTTTTTTTTTCTTTTTAAAAATTTTAATGTTTATTTATTTTTGAAGAAGAGAGAGACAAAGCATGAGCGGGGCAGGGGCAGTGAAACAGGGAGACACAGAATCCCAAGTGGGCTCCAGGCTCTGAGCTATCAGCCCAGAGCCCAATGTGGGACTTGAACTCCCGAGCTGTGAGATCATGACCTGAGCTGAAGTTGGATGCTTGATGTACTGAGCCACCCAGAAGACCCTCTTGAATAGATTTCTTTAAAAAACATTTTTTTAAACATTTATTTATTTTTAAGAGACAGCGAGAGATAGAGCATGAGCCGGGGAGGGGCAGAGAGAGAGAAGGAGACACAGAATCTGAAACAGGCTGCAGGCTCTGAGCAGGCTGTCAGCACAGAGCCTGATGCGGGGCTTGAACCCACAAACTGTGAGATCATGTCCTGAGCTAAAGTCGGATGCTCAACTGACTGAGCCACCCATGCGCCCCTTGAATAGATTTCTAAGGAAAGAGTTTTGCTTTCTGATATGAAATTACTATCTTACACATGTACAAATGGAAGAAAATGTTTTAGAAGTGAGATAAGTGTGATGCGCACATATTAATATAAAAAATAGATTATGTGATGCCTGGCAAATAATCAAAGAGAGAATGGGGTAGGAATAATGATGGCTTCTTAGAGGAAGAGGGTTTTGAGATAGGAGATGCAGATACAGATATGAGATAGAAGATACAGATAAAAAATTTGCGACCCAGAGAGAAGTGAGACAGGGGGGGAAGAACAAGGTATGTGTATTTGTTGGGGTTGAGAGAAGAGAGTTGGTAAGACTTGGTGGGATTAGTCACAACCAACTGAGGAAAGGATGGCTTAGGAAGAAATCTCTGGAATCAATGGAACCCTAAGCTGCCAAAGGACTGGTTCCTGAAGATCATTAGAAGAGCTTATAAAATTGCAAACTGTTATGGGTGCAGCTGACTGGTAAGGAATCTTCATAGGTTTTGCATGTATAAACTGAGGATTACCTCTGCAAAGTAACATGAGAAAGCTTTGGAATACTGTCTGGTTTCAAAATGTGACTTTATTGTTTACTACCTCGATGATTTTGGAAAAACTTTTTAAGATCTAAGACTCAGGTGTAAAAATTGTTTTTTCTGACAATAAAGTGAAATGTCCCATAAGATGTCCTAGGGCAGTGCTGGTTAGAGGAGGTGTCCTATAAATACTAGTTTTAAATTTCAATACATAGTCCATCCAAACTGTAGTATTCATTAAGCTATAGTTTTGAATGAATGTTTTCAGTTTATCTTTACTTATTTAGTTCTTGACATAAACTTTTCCCTTTGGATTCTCTCAGAAATTAATAGTCTTTCATAAGTAGGTGTAGAATAAATCATTGTTTTCATTCAAGAGGCATGATTAAGCACACATTTACATAAAATCACTCCCAGAAATCTTATGAAAATGAATGAAAAGAACCCCAAATTAAGGAGGATGATTTCATTTATACTGAAATTAGAGTAGAGTCTCAACTTCATACCCTAAATTACAAGGACTAGTGCTTGGATTCATTTTAGTAGAAGTTGCCAAGATTTAATTCACATGTTCTTTAATCTTGGGCATGCTGTACTACGTGGGAAATGAAAATGTTTGAAGAGCTTTCTAACAGCTCTGGTAAATTTCATGTTCCAGAAAATGGAGGTTATAACAAAAAGACCAAAGGGGGTATGTTGTTTTCCAGAAGTATTAATGTAAGAAGTGTAGACATGTGTCCAGAAGTCTACTGTCCTTCATTATTTGTCCATTAATATTTTAGTACATACATAGTCAATGTTTCTTAAAATAAAGTTCATAAATAATAAAGAAATAAAAGCTTTATTTAACAGTTTCTTACCATACAAATGTAGTTGTGGTCTTAGCAACTACTGAAAGAATTATGAAGGACAAATGGACCTGTTATACCAAAATCAACCACCAGAAATATTTGATTCTTACATGAAAATGGCCGGACAGATTATCCTCATTTTCTTTTCTGTACCACATGTGAAAAGAGCCTAAACTCTAAGTGGAGTGAATCATGACTGATACAGGGAAGTGAAAATGTCTATTCCAGCAGGGGCCACAAAGACCATCAGGCAATCTAAATAAGAGAATCAGACTAGTTACAGAATATATGAATGGCTGAATCTGCAGAGGCTGGAGCTGCTGCAGAGAAGGTATGTATGTGTGGCTGATCACTGCCCGTCCATTCTTGCCATTTGTGAACTTGAAGTTGTTTCTTAAGATCTTCAATAGAATCAAGGCATCTTGTGGTTTTTCTTTGTTTGTTTTTGAAGGGGTTACATCTCCAGATTTAAAAATGGGGGGAACCAGCCCAACATTCTTTATAAAGCATGAGACACTGGAGGCAGCACTCTGCAGGCTAGATAGGACATTTCTGTGAGGTATAATTGGCCCATAGGCTTTCAGTTCAAAGCCTCTGAGCCTAATGTAGGATGAGGGGATCCTGAGAGGCAGAGTGTAAAGTAGGGATGAAGTCTCAGATCACCGTCAGCAATCTTGGCATCAAGCCTACAAAATTTCCTGGAGTGCTGATTAACTGTCTTAGCCCAAGACAAAATCTGATCAGGGACTTGGTTCTGTAACAGTGATGCTCCAGAATTGATACTTTTAAAAAGGATCTTCCTACTGAGACTTCTGCTCCTCAGTATAAACACACTGCTTTCATGAATTTGAACTTTTTTTTGTGTTTTAAAAGAAAATAATACTTTTCAGCATATCCCCAAAGCTACCATATCTATGCCTTCCTAACTCTTCCTTATGAACTTTCTTAATATTAAAAAAAGTATATGTATATGTATTTTTATATATACATATAAATAAATCAAAGCAGAACACAAAACCATTAGGCATATTTTCCCCCTCTTGTTCTAACCTACCTTAGGTTCCTCATGAACCTATGATCCAAATGGTGATACAAGCCATTTTTGCCTGATCATTGGGAGATTGTAGGGGTCTCAGAGGGGTAGGAAATAACAGAAAAGGCAACAGAAGTTTGGTTTTGAGACTGTCCTCATGAAAGGTATCCAGTTTCTCTGCCCTGTGGATTTCATATTAAATGGATTTTCTATCTGCCAGGCACTTTCAACCTTCCCCCTTCACTGCCTTTCTCTGAGGACTATTGAAGCATTCTGTTTTGTGATGTGAGACATTTTTTTGCAGGTGATTTGTAGAATATGAGATCTGTAAGCAGCCATTAAAATACCCTATTTTATTTTTAAAGCAGTGTTTGAATGGATTATGTTTGTCCTACTATAATCTTTTTTTTTTTTAATCTGAACAATAATATGGTCAGTTTGACAGCTTTTTTTTTTTTAATGTTTAATCCTTTGACAAACCTTTACCCACATTTATGTTTAACCTTGGACCACCTGCCCTGGCTGGTATGTATGTGATTTGCTGTTAGGAAATGCATATTTCTTTTCCACTGTTATTTAACTTCAAATCTCACCCAGACTCTTATTTTTCTTAGCTTTGCTTTCCCCTCTTTCTAATATATTATGCTAGTATTGATAAAGTTATTGAAAAATAATAGTCTAGTTAAATGCAGAGTTACCTAATTTGCTTGTGGAAAAGCCAAAGTAGGATGGAAAGGACATGTTACTAAATTGTAATTTAAAATTTTTATCATTGAAGGGTGCCTGGCTGGCTCATTCAGTAGAACATGCAACTCTTGATTTTGGGGTTGTGACTTCGAGCCTGATGTTGGGTGTAGAGATTACTTAAAATCTTTAGAAAAATAAAATTTGTATCATTGACTGTCAATCTCATGGTGTTCTGTCTATGACTCTATAAATATATGTTCTGTTGATTGTTAGCAGTGGAGTGCAATTTGGCAGTCATTTGGTCCAAAACCATCCTTTTACTGAAAAGGCAACTGTGAAACAAGTAGGAGAGCTATCCTGGCCAAGGTCATACAAATGCTAGTGTTGGAATCAGGAGATAGCATTACATAGTGGTTAAGAGCTTAGGCTATGAAGGCAGACAAAACTGGGTTTGTGTCCTGGTTAGGTGACCAAGTATTAATTATCTTGCTGTGACTTCAGGCAAGCCAAATGACGTTTCTGAGGCACAGTTTCAACAATTTTGAAATGGAGGTAACAATGGTACTCACTTCAGAGGGTTGTGATGAGGAGTAAGGAATGGAATCCACACCAGCTGCATGGCAGTGCCTTGCCCATAGCAAGTCCTCACTGAGTTATTGTTGTCACTGTCATGCTCCATATTCTGACCAGTAGCTAGGGTGATTTTATCACCCAGTTCTAGCAATGCTTCCATACCAGCTGAAGGCTTTCTTGAGGCCATTCACACTTCCTCAACAGACGCTAAGTGTGTGTTACCATTTTTTGAGGCTGTCTTTAAGTTGTTCAGCAATGTATATGGATGCATATTATTAAGTTTGCACCCCCACCCCGATTTCCATTTTTCACATTTGATTCATAAATTCAGTAAGTACGTATTGAGCACCTTCCTTCGGTGTACATGGTTCTGTACTTATATCTGACCATATAGTTGGGAGCGACAGGGCACAACAGCTATCCTCACAGAGCTTATGTTTTGGGGTGGAGGAATAGATTATAAACAATTGTACTTGATTTATGATTGTGGTAAGGAACAAAAATGAGTATCAGTTACTATGAGTGAGTAAAAGAGGGGGTCAACATGGAGATTTGTAGGGCAAATAGGTTTTAGGTAGGCATTTGTGCAGGAAATTGTGTGTTTTGCAGAGACCCTGCAGAGGTGCAGGGAGAGAAAAGCACTGTAATTCCAGGAATGGATAGAAATTCATTGTGGCTGAAGCAAGTATATGCTGGAGGTTGTAAGTGGAAAGGAAGGAGCCTAGATTATGAATTTTTAGGCTGTGTTAAGTTTTCTGGGTTTAATTATTAGGGAATGGAAGGTTATTGGAAGATTATAAGCATAAAATGTCATGAGCAGGTATTTTTAAAAGATCATTTTAGCACTTAAGAATAGGTTGAGGGAAGAAGATGAGAAACAGAGCTATTCGGGTTAGATGGTGGCTTGTAATGAGGTTTGAAGAGTGAGGGTAGAGAGAGATCTGAGAGGTGCTCAGAAGTCACAGTGAAGGACCTGGGTTTGTAGTTGGGGTGTTGGCAGAGGTGGGAAGAGGTGCCAAGAATGACTCCTCTTCAGGCTTGAGCTCCAGATATTATGTGTGTTGATATATGATCAGAATTTTCCCAAATGCAGTCTGAGCATAGAAGAGTGCCAGGTTCTGGCACAAGACTGAAATGATGGACTGCGCTGTAGAGAGTGTATAAGAAAAACACACTCCTGCTGTGTGTTTCTCCTCCATTTTCACACTACTACCACACTGCAAACACATGTGGCACCAGATGTGTGGGGCTTTTCCCTACAGCAGGCATATGTCTGTGACACCAGTGGAATGCCCCACAGTTCATTTGTGACATCAGCCAGAGTCCGCAGAGACCCCACAGGTTAAGGGCTCAGTTCTCCAAGACTGTCCCCTACATCAGATGCCGAATGCAAGGGGTAGTTTCCCAGGTTACCTACAACTTCTTTCCAATTGGGTGTACTTCACAGGTTCCCATGGATCCCCTCCTTGGGTTTGGCCATTTTCTGGAATAGCTCCCAGAACTCAGTGACCTACTTACATTTACATTTAGTACATAATAGAGGATATGATAAAGGTATAGATGAACAGTTTGAAGAAGAGAAACATAGGGCAAGGTCCGGAAGGGCCCTGATTGCAGAAGCTTCTTTCCCCATGGAGTTGGGGTGTCCCACCTTCCCAGCATGGGGGATGTGTTCACTGACTGGGAAGTTCTCCCAAACCCTATACTTTTGGAATTTGTATGGAGGCTTCATCATGGAGATGTGTTGAATCATTCACTCAATCTCTAGGCCCTCTTCCCTTTCCTGAGGATAGGGGTTGGGGCTGAAAATTTTAAGTTTCTAATAATGTCTTGGTCTTCTTGGTGACCAGACCACGTTCAGGAACTGTTCATTAGACTACCAAGGAATGTGTCATTAGGGGGAAAGAAAAAAAAAAAAAAAGATGCTCCTACGATCTAGGAAATTTAGGATCTCTGTGTCAGGAACCAGAATTAAAGACCGAAAACTAGAGCAAAAGATACTCCTAGTACTCTTATCAATAGGGAAATTACAAGAGTTAAAGCAGGTCTGTGCGAGGAACCGTGGATAAAGACCAAATGTATGTTTCTTATTATAAATCACAGTGTCACAGAGAAAGAAGTAGAAGACTCTAAGTCATGATTAGAACATATTTCTATTTCAAATACGTTAAGTAATAAGACCATGAAATACGAGGTGTTCATACAGTAGTGCATTATGAGGTTTGTATATGTTAATCAGAATGGAAGTATTCTTGTTTCATGTTGTTTTGATAGGTACAGTGTTCACTTACAGTAATCCCAGAAACTACTTAGGTCAATTATATTAATTAGTTTTTTAAAAGTTTATTTACTTAGAGTGAGTGAGTGTTGGTGAGGGGCAGAGAAGAAGGGAGAGAGAGAGAATCCCAAGCAGGCTCTGTGCTGACACTGGGGCTCGAATTCATGAACCATGACCTCATCATCCCATGAAATGTGAAATTATGACCTGAGCTGAAATCAAGAGTTGGAAGCTTAACTGACTGAGTCACCCACGTGCCCATAAATCAATCACTTTTTGATAGAAACCTGGAATCAGTTCTTTAGTATAAATTGATTGATTGGAATGTTTGCTTCTGAAATTAAGCTGAAACCACTGCTGTTTGTACATAAGATATTGATTGTGCATCTTTTACCAGTGTCTTAAATATCTTATTTTTTCTTTAGTTTTATTCTTTTTCAATGAGAACCTAAGCTTCAGACTAAATGTAGTGTAGGTGTGAATGAGGGCAAAATAAAAATACCACATAATTTGGTGTAGTTTTCTTTATATACATTGTATTCATTTCAGCATATTATGATTGAACTTGATTTGCACATGAATTCATTTTTGTTCATTGCCTTGAGGTTCCTATCTGATTGAGAATTAAGTTTTCAAAATTCTGTTCATTGTATTGAAAAATATTTTCTTTTAATGTTCACATAATGTACACATGTATATGTATGTGGATTTTAAAAAAAAATTAAAAATCTTTCATTGTGAAGAAATTTGAACATTAGACCACACTGGCGCTTCAATCAGGATTTTGTTTTGTTTTATTTGGGACTTTGGTTCTTTTTTAACTCTCTACAACATAATAGGGAAGACGGTGTCCCACAACTGGGAAATGGTTAAGGGTCCCCATACAGTTGAAATTTTGAGGTGTATCCAAGGCTACCATTCATGCAAAAAAGAAGTGTAGGTGACTTCTTGTGACCTGTTTATTGACTTCACACTATTTGCCAAACTTAGGGAATGATGAAAGATACTCTTGTTATCTACTGGCCAGATGAACTGTCACAGTCTGTACCGCCACTGTTTTGAGAAAGTTTAAAGGCACATATAGGAGATGACTAAGTTAATAGACCCATTGAGGTTTCCAGTGACACAAGGGCATGTTGCATTTATCAAACAAAAACAATCATGAAAAAAATAGGGAAACTTTAAAAATTAATCAACAAAACAGAAAGAGAAAGGTAGGAAAAAACACAAATCATCTGCCTTAGTCAACACTGTAAATATCAGAAAGGATATTACTGGAAACCAAATTAATTAAGGGAGGTCTGGCAAAATGAGCATAACTACAAACAAAAAGACAGTTTATAAAGGAGATGAAACTGTAAGTCCTGGGGCTCATCTCATAGCTAATCATAGGAGTTTTAGAAATAGAACAGATATGAGGAAGAAGTATAAAGTTATAGATTACCATTTCCCCTAAGTGGAACTAAGTCTTGAATCTTTCACATTAAGTGAACCCACCACAGACTGGTGAAGATTAATGAAAATAAAACCGTTTAGACATATCATGGTGAAAATTTTGAATTCCAAGGACAAAAAGAAAATTCATAGAATAATTGACACACAAAAAAATAGTTTACTTACAAGGAAATGAGAATTTGTTACCTAATTTGTCATCTCTAACACAAAATGCTGGAGGACAGTGCAACATAACTCTGAAGAGTTACAACTCTGGTATTCTTTAATCAAACTCTTTGCACATACAGGAAGGGAAAGAGTACATTAAAAAAAAAATTTTTTTAATCTTTGTTTATTTTTGAGAGAGAGAGAGAGGGGGGTGGGGAGGGGCAGAGAGACAGAGAAGGAGACACAGAGTCCAAAGCAGGCTCCAGGCTCTGAGCTGTCTTCACAGAGCCCTATGTGGGGCTCAAACTCTTGAACCATGAGATCATGACCTGAGCCAAAGTCAGACACTTAACTGACTGAGCCACCCAGGGGCCCCAGGAAAGAGTACATTTTGATACGTAACAGGATTAAAAGAATTCTATAAATGAATTTTTCCTAAAGGAGAGGGGGGAGGGGGGCTAAGGGGGTGGGGGAGTTGACAAATAGAAAAAAAAAAGAAAAAGAGGGGAGGGGAAATGTAATGAGGTACTATACCCAAACTAAAAATGAGTCAGAATTTGTCATGAATGAGGAGGACATGATATAATGGTCACATATGCTGCCCTGGGCTGACTGCATTAAAATTCTGTCATCAGACTTTTAATGCTGATTCTTAGAGTCCAAAGTTAGGGATGAAATATATAAACTTGAGATAAGGCCTGGAAGTCTGTATTTTTAATAAGTTCCCCAGGTGACTTAACACCCAGCCATATATTTTTTTTAATGTTTATTTATTTTTGAGACAGAGAGAGACAGAGCATGAACAGGGGAGGGGCAGAGAGAGAGGGAGACACAGAATCTGAAACAGGTCAGGCTCTGAGCTGTCAGCACAGAGCCCGACGCGGGGCTCAAACTCACGGACCGTGAGATGATGACCTGAGCCGAAGTCGGACGCTTAACCGACCAAGCCACCCAGGCGCCCCAACACCCAGCCATATTTGGTAACCTGTGAGAGTCCAGTAAATTACATAACTAACTTACTGTTGATAATGTACTCATGAAATGTTAACGTAATGGTTTAGGGAAAGTATTTAACTAGAAAGAATACAATGTAAATATTTTTTCCTAAAACTAAAATTCACCTTATATCAGAAGTAGGCAATGTGTACAAGTTAGAGTGAAAAGGGGAGTGTAGGGTGAAGGGATCACTGAACAAATGCCGTGTGCTGTTCTTGAAGAGGGAGCTCTTAGAGACAGTTTAATGATTGAGCACTGATGTTGCATCTGTTTGTATTGTAAGATAATATGCTTACATATTTTAAGATAACTAAGTATAGTAGAGATAAGATGAAGAGATCTGTATGCTAGAGAATGGAATATAATAAACAAGAAAAATAAGTCTTTGATAATTTGAAAAAATTGGGGGGAAAGAAGAAAATATAAACACAAACTAAAATAAAGTGATAGAAAAGATACAAGTTATAACTGAAGGCAGTTAAATCTTAATTATAAAACAGATATTCTTATATCACATTAAAAGTATAATGCATTTACCATTTAAAAGAGGGCACATTTGAAGAAAATGGCACAAAATTATGAGGTTATTCACAATTACACAACTTACGCTTAGCATGGTTGAGCTTGTGGTTAAAAAATGGTTGTCAACTCATGGAATCAATGGATGTGCAAAGATATAAGAGCCTTCAACCACCATCACCACCCCACTCCCCCCCAAAAAATCAGGGTTAATTATACCATTATCACAGTCCACTTAATAAAGTATTAGATGGCACACATGAATATTTTTTTTTTTTTAATGTTTATTTACTTTTGAGAGAGGGAGAGACAGAGTGCAAGCTGGGGAGGGGCAGAGAGAGAGAGGGAGACACAGAATCCGGAGCAGGACCCAGGCTCTGAGCTGTCCACACGGAGCCTGATGCGGGGCTTGAACTCACCAACCGTGAGATCATGACCTGAGCCGAAGTCGGACGCTTAACCAACTGAACCACCCAGGTGACCCAACGAATATTTCTATTGTTAAAAATTCAACCATTAAACAAGATATAGTAGTATTAAACCCTTATGCACTGAAAATCATGCATTAAAGTATGATGAAGTTGAAACTTAAAAATCCATGGAAAAATTAACACAGTGCTACCAGTCTGGGAAATTTTAACATACTTCCTAGAATTGTATTAGAGAAATTCAATGTAAAAAGTGTAATGTGATTTTTGTTTTTACAGTTTTAAGCTCAAATTTCTTCTTTGATAGCACAAACTTCTACATCTTCTAATATCATTCTAATTTTATTTTTTTTAATTTTTTTTAACGTTTATTTATTTTTGAGAGACAGAGACAGAGCATGAACGGGGAACGGGCAGAGAGAGATGGAGACATAGAATCTGAAGCAGGCTCCAAGCTCTGAACTGTCAGCACAGAGCCCGACGTGGGGCTCGAACTCACGAACTGCGACCTCATGACCTGAGTCGAAGTTGGACACTCAACCGACTGAGCCACCCAGGCGCCCCTAATATCATTCTAATTTTAAATTAAAGTTAATTTGGTAACTAAAAGTAAACTAAAGCATTATAGTAAAATAATTCGTTGTCCACACATCTCTCTTCATCCATTTTGGTATGACCTTTTAGGTTATTGTAGTATGTACAGTTTCACTTTTCTCATTTGAGGATCACTGATTTGAATATTAAAATTAAGATTTAATTCAAAGGTATAATGTGAAAGTTCTATACTACAAGTGTAGCCTCTATAATCCTTAAAAAGTGTTGTGGAATGTTCATGAAAATTTGTTACATCACAGACCTAAAAGAAGATTCTCATTAGGAGATTTAAGTTTCACTGATTACATTCTCTAATTAGAGAGCAGTAGAATTATAAGTTGACAGGTAGAAAAGTAGAATTACTTGGAAATTAAAAGAAAAAAGACAACTTCCGAATGGCTCTTGGGTCAAAGAGGGAAGCCTAACTAAAATTTTGGCTATTTAAAAAAAAAAAAAGTTCAAAGATACAGGAGATACTCAATATTCTGATATGTGGTCAGCTATTTATGCATAGATATTTTAACAAACATTATTGCTTTTTTTAAATATTAAAGATTGAAATTTAGTAAACAAAATATTTAACTCATGAAGTTAGAAAACAAATAGTAAAAATAGGAGAAATTAGTAAAAAGT
This sequence comes from Panthera uncia, assembly GCF_023721935.1. NCBI lineage: Eukaryota > Metazoa > Chordata > Mammalia > Carnivora > Felidae > Panthera > Panthera uncia. The sequence goes on from NC_064816.1 coordinate 42,490,782, forward strand.
ATTAGTAATGTAAAAATAAAAAATCAGTGAATTGTTTACATACAAAATCTATAGAATTAAACATAGCCTGTGTTTTGAAAAGACTGGTAAAATGAACAGCGAAACTTGTCATTTCTGATTCAGAAAAATGAGAAGTCCATAAATAGGTAATATTAAAATATAAAATGGATAAGACCTTAGATATGTAATAAATTTTCAAAGTCATCAGTTATGGATATATACATGCAATCAGAATTGATGATTTTCTTTGAGAAAACAGTACCATGTTTTTCAGGAAAAGAAAAATTCCCAATTAAATGAATAACCTGCAGGGAAAAATGCAAAATACTGTCTTAGATTTACTCTCAGTTCTGCAAAATGCGCAGAATCAGCTGGTTTTATAGTTAAATGCAAGAAACAAAACAGATGAACATAGAGGAAAGGGAAAAGAGAGGGACACAAACTGTTAAGAGACTGTTAACCATGAAGAACAAACTGAGGGCTTATAGAGGAGAGAGGTGGGCAGGGGGTGGGCTAAATGGGTTACCGGTATGAGGAGGGTGCTTGTGATGAGCACTGGGTGTTGTATCTAAGTGATGAATCAAAATTCTACTCCTGAAATCAATATTACACTATATGTTAACTATAAACTAAATAAAAAATTGAAACAAAAAGAAATAGTTCAAGAAACAAATCATCTGTAAGTAATTTAAACACTTCAATTTTAAAACTAAAAGAGAACATTTTCTGTCTGATGTAAATATTATGTTTTGAGAGGCTGAAATAAATATATTATTTGATAAAGCCTGCACCAGGTAACAACAAAATGTAGACCATTTTCCTTGTGATTGCTGATGTAAATATTAGTGAATCAAAGTCAATATCACATTAAATGATATAAACTTTTCAAATTTATTCTAAAAATATATGAACAGGTCAGTGTTCTGAGGGATATTAATGTAATTCATTACAATCCATGAAAAAGATAAATATTCCATATTCCATATTATTATTTTGATGTTAAAAGACTTTTGATAAAATTGAATAGGCATTCCCCAATAAAGCTCTTAGTAAACTAGAAAAAAATAAAGTAAAATGTCTTAGCAGGATTATAATTGAGGATATTTATGAAAAATAGTAGTAAACATGACAATTTATTATAAACACTAACAGCATTCCTTTTCACAATGAAAAAGGGACAGAAATGCCCCTTATCAGTGCTTAGTCAATAATGCTGTGAAGGTTGTAGAAAGTAGAGGGAAACAACATTAAGAATTAATAATGAAGAGGGGTGCCTGAGTGGCTTGGTTGGTTAAGCACCCGACTTCTCTGGTCATGCTCTCTCAATTCTTGAGTTGGAGCCTGGTGTCGGGCTCTGTGCTGACAGCTTGGAGTCTGGAGCCTGCGTCAGATTCTGTGTCTCCTCTATCTGCCCCTTTCCTGCTCATGCTTTGTCTATCAAAAATAAGTAAACATGAAAAAAATTAAAAAAAAAAAAAGAATTAATAGTGTGAAGGGACATATTATTTTCAGATTATATTTGCATTGTACAACAAAAGTTTTACAGTTATAAACTTTTAAAACTAATGTTTTATACCAGATAACAGATCAACAAAACCAGTAGCTTATAACAATCAGAAGTGTGAAGGAAATACTATTAATATACATCGAAAAAAACAAATAAAACATAGAAATAAGGTTAACAGGAAATGCTCAAGAACTGCATGAAAAAAGTATTGCCGTTTATTAAATAATATAAAACAAATGCTTGATTGACATATAAAGCACGCCATCTTTTTTAAAAATAAATTTTAATGTTTATTTATTTTTGAGAGAGAGAAAGAGACAGAGTATGAGGGCAGATGGGGCAGAGAGAAAGGGAGACAGTCTGAAGCAGGCTCTAGGCTCTGAGCTGTCAGCACAGAGCCTAATGTAGGGCTCAAACTCAGGAACTGTGAGATCATGACCTGAGCGGAAGTCAGATGCTTAATTGACTGACCCATCCAGGTGTCCCCAAAAGCACATCATGTTCTTACAGTCGAAAGAACTATCGTTCTAAGGATGTCAGTTGTGTGCAAATTAATACATAAGTCTACTGAAGTACAAATAAAAATCTCAACAGTTTTATTTATTTTTGTACTTAGATTTAGGGCAGGCTGAACTTAATGAATCAAAATTTGATCTAGAGGAAATGTGGCTAGAAAAGTATAGGATATTAAGAAACAGCATTGTGGAAGAGGCGATATAGGATTTTATTAGATATAAAAGTGAATAAAGTGCTAAATAATTTAAAAATACTGTAGAGTAAAAAAAAATTGTGCAGATACAGATTAATAGAAACAATAAATTATAGTTAGAAATTTAAGAGTTAATTAAATGTCAAATGAAATGAATAGTAGTATGGATTAATGACAGATAATACAAAGGGCCCACTTGCTTATTGGACCAACCCTCCAAACAAAAAATTTCCATTAGACTGAAATTTAAATATGAAAATAATTACACACTACTAGATGAAATATTAAGATAGTTTTCACTTTTGGGGAAGGACCTCCTTAGCTTGATCCAAATTCAGGAACTATAAAAGAAGAAAAAGGTAAGTTTTCTTAAAAACTTAAGTTCTGTAAGTTAGAAATTCCCCATAAACACAAAGTATAGGTACTAGATATGTATGTATGTATGTATGTATGTATGTATGTATGTATTTATTTATTTATTTATTGTTGCTGTAAGTTTTGATTACATGAAAATTTAGGCACCTGTGTATCTAACACAAAATTAAATAAAAATAGCACATTCTTACAAAAGAATGTGTAAACAATTCTAACTGATGATGAGGTCAGTCTATATGATTGACTTAGAAAATGTTCATTACATTTTTGGAAGTAAACAACAGTTATAAAATTGGAGGTAATTTGTGATATATATATATTTTTGTAATCCTGTGTCTTGTGTATAGAAAAAAAAAAAAGATGTGAAAATAAATACCAGACTCTCAAGAATGCAGTAGCTAAAATGACAAGAGTGGAGATTTTTAACATTAGTATTATTTATTTCTAAATTATTGGAAATTTATGGTGAACATTCTTCATTTTAATAATTGGAATAAGTAGAGCAATTTCCCTTTTAGGTAAGAAATTAAGTGGGAAGTTACAGTCTATTTTCTACCTGTTAAGCAAAATCCCTAAGCCAAACTATGATTTTTGGAGTTGTTCTGAATGACACATCCCAAAGCACATAGAAGCATGCTCATTGTTAGTGTCTGTTCAGTAATGAGTGAAACATTATATCCAATTGCCTCAAATACTATAAAGGACAAGAACAGATCATATGTATATTTTCTTAATTTACTGAGTGTCATATTCTTGACGTGTTTAGTGTTAGCATTGTCTTTGATACTCTTAACGTGACAAGTGTTTTTCAAAGTGTTGCCCTTGGATCAATAGCACCTGGGAACTTGTTAGAAATGCAGATTCTCAAGCTATCCCCCAGACTTTGTGAATCAGAAACTGCTACATCCTACTCCCAGAATCTGTGTTTGAAGAAGCATTCCAGTTGTTTCTGATAAGTATTAGTTTGAGAATCACTCCTGTGGAATGCGTTCAGGGGAAAGAATGGTTTTTAGCAAGTCAAGTTTTATTATACGTTGATTTTTCCCCTTAGTATCAGAGGATTTATTGACAGTGATTAGAAAATTAATTGCTACAGGCCAGCCCATGGGAACCCTTGAATACATGGTAAGTTGGAGTTTTTTGTTTCTGCTTTCTTTTGGTAGATAGCATGACACCTGTTCTGTAGTAGTGTATAGTGGATTGTTGGGACTGACACTGGGGATAGAGGCAAGTTAGGAAGGAGGCTATTAAATAGATCAAACAAAAAATAACAAAAAACCTGTATTATATTTAAAAAATAGAATTGGAAAGGAAGAGGCAAATAAGAGAGATAGTGAATATGAGCAAAGGACTTGGTTACTGATTTGCTGTAGGGGCTAAAAAGAAACAAATAACAAAGTTTGAAATTTTAAGCTTTAGGTGACAGTTATCATTGGGACTACAGATTAGAATGACTGTCAGTGATCTCTATATTGGGAGATTGTGCTATTAGTCATCATGAAAATGATTGGTTTGTTCAGATGTGTAAATTGAGGCTTTCAGTTAATTAAAATGGTGGTTAAAATTCCCATTGATTAGCATTAAAACATAAGAGAACACAGATACAGTTGAGTACTTTGCCAGACTCATCAAATATGATGGGCTAAGGACTCCTAATAGGATGATACCATGATCAAACACACAGTTTGAGCTTAAAACGGTGTGAGCAAACACACCGTTTAGCTTAAACAGAAATGACAACACAGGCATACTCTTCTAACTTGCTGATTAGGGATGGTACTAGCTTGTTGATGGATGTCAGCCAAGACCAGGAATGGTTGGAAGCCAGTGCAGTAGAGCCTTCAGGAATCTGAATGATCGATTAGTTTTCATCCCATAACCTAATTTACCTGTATTAGAGTTTATCCAGAAACTTAAATGCTCCTTCTGCAAAGTTTGTATAGTACTTCATTTGCATTATTTTAAGTTTATTTATTTTGAGAGAGAGAAAGAATCCCAAGCAGGCTCCATGCTATCAGCACAGAGCCTGGTGTGGGGTTTGATCTCCCAAAGTGTGAGATCATGACCTGAGACAAAGAGTCAGATGCTCAACCACTGAGCCACCCAGGTGCCCCTCATTTAGATTTTTATTACAGTGATGGTTTATGCATCTTGAGCAGAGCTTGTTGCAGGATATAAGAGCTGTTAATGGCTATCAAGGGATAGATTTAATATTCTTGGAAGGTAGATCAGTGTGAACCAAGGTTTGAAGTTTGGATATGCCATGGCAGGAAACTTAGAGGAATGGAGTAAAAAAAAAAATGTCTTTACAAGTTCAAAGCCAACTCAAGTGTTTACTTCCTGAGAGAATTTGGTCTGACTTGAACCCTGGTTTGCATTTGTTAGACATAATAATAGTTTTATCATAGGGTTGGTATAAGAGGTAAATGAAATCATGCATATGCAACATTTAACACGGAATCTGCAGAAATAATTTCTCAATAAGGGTAGCTATTGTTGTTACTATTATTTTCTTTTATTATGAAATAAGCCTTGAGAGTCAACTAGAAGTCAACTAGTGCAGATTTTGAGGGGAAAGTGTACATCTTCAGTACATTTGACTAGAACTATCAGCCACGAGCTAAGAAAACGTTATTGAGACTATGTTTGGTGAACAGTTGTGTAGAGGACCAAGAAAGTCTTCATTCTTTTGGTTTTACTTTTTAAGGTAGAAGGGTGCAATGACTTGGTTATTCTAGAATGTACCATGTTGTCTTTTCTGTGGAAAGGGAGGCTACAATTGATCATTTAGATTAAACAAATAATGGTAAAACTATAATATTCCTTGGTGTATGTGGAAGCAAGCACTAGACCATTTCCCCGTATAAATATGTATACGTCATTTTTTAAAAAATTTATACAAGTAAAGTACTTGGACAGGTCATTAAAAGTACCTTCCAGGTTTACTGTCCTATTTAAGAAGCTTCAGAATGTCATCAGTCTCCTACACTTCTGATGGCTTCCTTTTCCTTTGGAGCCTTGAGTTTGTGTGTGTGTGTGTGTGTGTGTGTGTGTGTGTGTGTGTGAGATTTCTTGCATAGACTACCCTCACTTGATATTTCTAAACATAGAAATCTCTAATTCTTCAAGACCCAGTTTATAGTCTTCCTCCTTAGCATAGTAATTTCCCTTGACTTCAACCAGGAGTAAGATCTCAAATTCGGTAGCACTTTGGACTGCTATTATAGCATGAATTTCAAATGGTCTGGTGTTGTATATGTTTGTATATAAATCTCTTTTTACTACATTGTAAACTCCTTCAGAGAAAGGTGAGAATCAATTTAAGAACATGGGGAAGGGTGGGGCGTCTGGGTGGCTCAGTCAGTTAAGTGTCAGACTCTTGATTTTGGCTCAGGTCGTGATCTCATGATTCGTGAGATTGAGCCCCATGTTGGGCTCTGTGGTAACAGTGCAGAGACAGCTTGCGATTCTCTCTCTCTCTCTCTCTCTCTCTCTCTCTCTCTCTCTCTCTCTGTCTCTGTTCTCTCTCAAAATAAATAAATAAACTTAAAAAAAACAAAAAAAACATGGGCAAGGATTTGAAACAGAGGCCCCTGAATGCCATACTGAGGATTTAGATTGGGTAGTGCTTGATACCAAATGATGCATCTCACTAACCATGGTTTAACGAACCAGAGATGGCTCCCTGCCGCCACAGGATGGTGATCTTTAAAAAGTGGCTTGGCAAGAGCTCTGGCTCACTACTTTGTAGTTGCTCTGACCAGTCAGGCAAAATGGAAGAAATGATCAGAAAGTGGATTGGATGAAGCTGGAAGGCGTAAAGAGAGGGCAGTTATCAGATACTATGGGCAAACAGGACAGCATAAAGGTAAAGAAAGTAGTTACTAGATGCACAGGAAGATAACTGGTCTTCTTTACCACCTTGTTTAGCTGTACAGTAAACCTTATTGACTGAAGTGACCTGAAAAGGTTGCTTATTCCTTATATATGGAAATAAAGCACCTAACGCGGCATCATTTTGTAATTTCTGTGATAGAAGGGATTCTCTCTTATGTTTAGTTTAAAAATGCCTCTCTGTAGCTTCCTTGTAAAAGTAGTTGGCATGCTTTCTGAAATCCTATAGAACATGCACTAACCCTCTGGCCAGTGATATGCCTTCTGGAATAGACAGATCTTTCAGCAATGGGGGGATTCCTCTTTTTTATAGGAAACATTACTAAGGACTTCATATCGTTCCTCTTTTACCACTATTCCCCAGTAAGAAATGGTATGAAACTTACTTTTTAAAAAAAATAAATAAATTTTATTTGTTTTTGAGATAGAGACAGAGCGTATGTGGGGGAGGGTCAGAGAGAGAGGGAGACACAGATTCCGAAGCAGGCTTCAGGCTCTGAGCTGTCAGCCCAGATCATGACCTGAGCCAAAGTTGGGCGCTCAATTGACTGAGCCATCCAGGCGTCCCTGTAAAACTTACTTATTGATAGAGTTTTGCTAAGTACAATATTCATACTACTTACTGGGACCATGGTTATTTTGTGTGGCATATTTTACATTCACTTTTGTTTTAATGTATCTATTATGTTTAATGTATCTATTATAACGTATATTAGGATATAGACCTAGCATGGCAAATCCATGGTTTCTTAGATTCTCTTGGTTATGGCAGATAGGAAGTAAGCATTTAAATTTAAAATATTAAGGGGCTCCTGGGTAGCTCAGTAGGTTAGGCATCGGGCTCTCACGGCTGACAGCAGGGAGCCTGCTTGGGATTCTCTCTCTTCCTCTATGTCCCTCCCCTGTGCATGCTTGCTCTCTCTCTGAAAAAAATAAATGAATAAACATTAAAAAAACAAATTTAAAATATTAAGTACATAAACATTTTTGGTGATGTACCCATATGGTCAAAATAATGGAGGATGTTTACTAATGACTATAATTAAGAATTATTTGAAGAAAAAGTGTTACAAGGTTAGCATGATATGCCACAGGCAAGCTGGAATAAGATTATCACCTTCATTTTTGCTTTCTAAATTTATTGGATATATTCTAAGATATTTTATATACTTTGGGAGATGTATATTTAAAAGTCCGTTTAAATGAGGGGCACCTAGGTGGCTCAGTTGGTTAAGTGTCCATCTTTGGCAACTTCAACTTCTGTCATGATCTCACTCTTTGTGAGTTCAAGCCCAGCATGGGGTCCTCTGTCATTAGCACGGAGCCTACTTCAGATCCTCTGTCTTCCTCTATCTGCCTTTCCTCAACTCAGGGGTGCTCACACACGGTCTCTGTCTCTCAAAAATAAATATGACAAAAAAGTTAGTTTAAATGTAAAATAAAGAAATTGTAATGTGTACTGGCACTAATATTGCAAGAAGTAAATACCACAGCAAGGTCAGTAACATGAAAATGGACTTTTCTCTGAGTTTTAAGAATTTATTGAGAAGTTACTTTTGTGTTGGATAGAAGTCAATAGAAAATCAACAAAGAGTTACTTTTGTAGCTAGCATCCAAGAAACCTGCAGTCACATATAGATGCATGCAAGAATAAAAATTTAAAAAGTCACTTTCAAGAGAAAGAGGGAGATTTTTTTTTTCATAAATACCACTGCATACCCATTTCCATGTTGCATGTCAGATAATTACACAAACACAGATAAAAGCAAAATTGTGGTGGTGAGTAATTCTAGGGTGCATACCCATTAAGGGATTATGAAAAAAGAAAGTTTAAAGCAAGAATGAGCAATACTGAGTGTTTTTTCAAAAGAGCTCTTAAGTCAGATGTACAATTGAAAGTGTATAGTTTCATCATCATACCATTTTTTATTACAGGAGAGAATTTCAACATTATCAGTGTGGTTTTCTCAGATTTTATTGATTTGGTAAAGTAACTATTAAATGTTGGTAATAACCTTCTACCTGGTTTCTCTACATCTGGTATCTTTTGTCTCTTTGATCCATCAGGTATACTACTGACATGTGTCTCCCTAAAGTACCTCTTGGGTTGTATTACTCCTCTGATCACACATCTTGAGTGGCTACTTTATGAATTCCTCCTCACATCTGAATTCTTCAGCATTGGTGTGCTACCTGTTCGAAATCTACTTTGCATTTGTTTCCCTTTATTCTTGTGTTTGTTTACTTTTTATCTTCACATGCTGTATCAGTCAGGTTGTCCAGAGAAACAACCAGTAGGATTGTGTGTGTGTGTTAAGGAATATGTTTATTATGTATAATACACATATGTACCGTAAGGAATTGGTCCATATAGTTGCAGAAGCTGGTAAGTCCAAAATCTATGGGGTAGGATTTCAGGCTAGAAACTCAGGCAAGAGTTAATGTTGAAGTCTTGAGGTTCAAATGTGAAGAGCAGACTGGCAGGCTAGATACATAGACAGGACTTGATGTTGTACTCTAGAATTTGAAATTTGTAGGGAAAGGTGGCTGGCTGGAAACACAGACAGAATTTTGAATTTTTATGTTACAGTCTTGAGACAGAATTCCTTCTTTCTCAGGAAACCTGTTTGGCTGAGGCCCACCACCTTATTGAGGGTAGTTGTTACTTAAATTCAACTGATTATAGTAGTTGATTATATCTACAAAATACTTTTACAGCAATGTGAAGACTACTGTTTCCAAATAACTGGTCATCATAGCCTAGTTAAGTTGATACATAAAAGTTAACCACAACATATGCCGTACTTTTTTTTTTTTTTCCATCAGAATGATTTTTCGTTTTACATTTTCTGCCTTAGGTGTCCTTACTTGACATTCCTAGAGTTTAATACCCTTAAAGCCCTAGCTCATTTTCTTCTTCTATTGCAAAGCCATTCCTGTTTACCTCAGCCAGGAATGATAGAACTAAGACCTGTGACATTCTGTAGGAGGATGTACCATTTTTAAAGCATGCATTTCATGCTGCCTGGTATTGAATGTATTTGTGTAAGGCTTTTATATTGTATGAGAACTTTGAGTTTCTCGAGGGCCATGGTGGTAACCCACAGATCCTTGCATTTATTATATAATACATTGCTGTATACAAGGTGCTTACCATTTTTTGTTTTCTGAAGAGCCAGGGTACTATTTTAAGTCATTCTTAACCTTAAGGAATTCTAGCCTACAGTGGGAGTGTGATATAGCATAGTGTTTCACAAAGTGTGGTAGGCATTCTGTCACAGAGTATCATATTTTTATTAATCGATGCATACTAATTTTAATATGATTTAGAAAAAGTGGAATTAACATCAAACTAATAAATTTTAAGGTATTAACATTTAGGATGAGGTTAAAATGGAACTGTGTTACAGTTGAATCAATTATTAGGTCAGAGAGGGTCAATGTATAAGTATGGCACTATAATGAAATAGTATGTAAAGGAATTGGGTTTGTGAAATATTAATGTCATGTAATCCTAGACTGAAAATGATGAGATCTAAAATTATTTAGCTCTCTCACACTGTGTAATCTAAGCCATTTTACTTTTCTCATCCTCTGTATTTCTTTTTTACATAGCACTTGATCAATTTATCTTCCAAGTCTAAAACTAATTTGTTGCTTAGATCCCTTTAAATACACAATGCAGATGGTGCATGCAGGGAGAACATCTCTAACTGGTTGACTAATCCCAAATAGGCTATATGTATATTGAATGAAACAGGACCAAAAATTTTGCTAACAGCAGGCACGGGGCATTCTTTAGCCTCTAACTGAAGCAGGTAGATTTATGATCTCATCTTACTTATTCTGTGACATTCCTGTTAAATGAATGTCCCTGATCTTCCTGCCATCCTACTCATATTTCTAATGTGCTCATAGCACTCCAAGGTAATCATGATCATTTGCAATTATAAATGTCCTGTTATCAATTAATTTGCAGTTCACCAGTAACCATCTGATTATCTCTAACAAAGCTGCAAAGGCATGGTAATTACATTGAAAGTAATTATCATGTAATTGCACGTAATTATTTGTACCTTATTAAGTGCTCACATGATTAAAATATTTCTGGTCAAATACAAATTATCCATGGGACAATTTTTTTTTGGGGGGGGGGAATAAGAAAGTTTTGTTCCTTGTCTTCCCTTTTATAGATAAAGATGAGCCATCAAACTGACATTTCCATATTACCCCAAATAGGATGAGCTAGTAAGGAGAGGCGAAAGTTAGATTTTATTAATAGGATTCTTCATACATCCAATGAAGTTGAGATAATACACTTCAACTTTCAGCATGGATGAATGCTTTCCCTCCTGTAACTATAACAAAAAATATTACCCTATTAAGAGTATACACTATGAATGTCATTGAGGACAATGTGTTTTTCATGTCCAATACCTCCATTAGCAATTTTACACTGAACTTTTTTTCACAGAATTTTTTCTTCAGAACTTTTACTATTCATCTACTCTTTTTTTTTTAATTTTCAAAAGCTTTATTTATTTTCTTTAAGTTTATGTATTTATTTTGAGAGGGGGAGGCACAAAGAGAGAAGGAGAGAGAGAATCCCAAGCAGGTTCCACACTGTCAGCACAGAGCCTGATGCAGGCTTCAAACTCATGAACACTGAGATCATGACCTGAGCTGAAATCAAGAGTTGGGTGTTAATGGACTGAACCACCCAGGCGCCCCTCACAAGCTTTATTTAGGATGGGGTGAGCTATATGTGTGATTGTAAAACCAATTCCTAAATTTGTCCATTTAGACATCCATAAAGATCAACTATATATATCAGCATGGTCCTTTAGAATAATATGTAAACCACATATCCAATTTAAATTTCTCTTGTAGTCACATAAAAAAAGCAGCAAGAAGCAGGTAAAATTAATTTTAGTCATATATTTTATTTAAAACAATCATTAACTCAAAGATTTTCAGTATAAAAATTATTAATGACTTAACTTTTTTTGTAGTAAGTTTTTGAAATCTGATATGTATTTTACTTATAGCACATTTCATTTCAGATTAGTCACATTTTCTAAATGACAGAATATGACTTCCATGACTAGGTCGTTAAAGACATGGCAGCTTTTGCCTTGCTCTCTTGGATCACTTGCTCTAGGGGAGGCCAGAGGCCATGTGGAGGCTTAAGGATGCCCAGGCAGCGTCATAGAGATGTTCACATGACAAAGAACTATGACATACCGTCAAAACCAGCATCAAGTTGCTGGTCATGTGAGTGAATCCTCTTGGAGGCAGATCCTCATCTGAGTCAGGTGCCTCTCTGGATGACATCTTGACTGCAACCTCCAGAACTACCAGCTAAGTTGCTCCCAAATTTCTGACCCCAAAATTATGTGAAATAATAAATGTTTATTGTTGTTTTAAGCACACTCCCCAATTTATATACATTTCTGTTTCTCATTAGTCACATGTAGCTTGTGACTACCTAATTAATAGTGTAGGTATATTGATTATATTGATCATATCTATGTGATAGAAATAGGAGTCATAATGTATAGTTTGATTTCTGATTTATAGGTTTTCTGTCAGTTTATATTTCATAATCTGGTAAAAAATACATTTAGCCTAAACAAACTCCTACTTTTTATATTAAAAAGTTTGCTAGAAGTATAGGAATAAAGCCAACATTTATGAACTGTTTTACTAGGTCATATATGAGGCTAAGTACATTTATATTTATTACTTAACTTAATCTCATATAGCCCAAAAAGTTGTGTATCCTTACATTGCAGAGTGGAAAAGTGAGGCTCACAGAAAGTTTCACCTTATCAAAGTTGTATAATGAATAGTGAGCTGCGATCCAAAGTTAGCTCTCTTTGACAACAAATTTTGTCTTCTTTTCAAATAAGAAACACATATTTGGGGGCCACTTGCTTATTTGGTAGTCCTAGCAAGAGGATTCTGAAAGACCCAGACTTTGCTAAATATTGTGTGACAGGTTTGATTAGAAAGGAGTTTCTTAAAATTATAATTTGATTGTTAGGTTTACTCTTGACCTTCTTATCCATTGAATTAAGTTCCCAATTCACTCTCTTTTATTGGACTCTCCTGATAGCTAGGCCTGGAACACTTATCTCAAATACAGCATAAATTGTCTTTTGATGGCATTTTAACTGAAAGTTTGTTGACTATCACACACAGTTACAGAAAGCCTACCTTTGGGGATAACTCATTGACTGACAGCAATGCCTTAGCAACCATCTGATTGTAGTTATAGAGGAAATTTACCTTGGATTGAAGAATCACATGCCATTGTGATTGACAGAGTCTGTAAGACAATCAAGGTCAAACCCAGAGTGAATTTAGTATGTGGCTATAAGCATTGACAGATAAGTCATGTGTCAAATATTGCCTAGCCATCTGGTTACTGCTCATGATTAGACTGGACTCATTGTGTTAACATTTTATTGAGGGCAACTACATGGGAAACTTGTTTGTTTTCAGTTTATTAGTGAAAGATGTTTTATCTGCAACACAAAATGGTTCTGCTTAAAGTGAACCTGAAAATCCATCAGCTATAATGACTCTACCATGACCTTCAAAAAACCTGTATTTGGAAAATTGTCATAACTATGTTGTAAATTGTTTTTTCATTGTTTTTGATGCATTACTTAAAAAATATATTACATGCTGAAAATGGCACTCATGAATTGGTGCATAACTTCTTAAATAGTAATAGAAAACAAACTTGGCCACCCCAGGAGTTTTAGAAACACCAGAATGTTGAAAGACTATTAGCTAATCTGTATATTACATGTGTGGGGAGTAAAATGTGATGGGGTATCACTACTAAGTCATGCATAAAGGGACAGGTGACTTGTGTGAAATTCTGAAAATTCATATTCAACAAAATGTGTCAAACATCTTGAAACTCCACCTGCAAAATATTTGGTTTATTTTTGAGTACAAAAACGGAAAACTTAAGGGGGTGAAATCAAATGTTTATTGGCATTTTATACTTAGAATGGGGTTTCCAGTCTACTGCTTATTAATTCAGTGTTATTTCCTTTTATAACTTTGCTGTCTTTTTAAATTAGTAAGTTTCAAATATAGTGCCTGACTGGCTTAAAATTAATGATAGAAAAGCCAGAGTTGCCTTTAACCACTTATGAATTAGTAATTGTCATTCTGTTTTTAACTACCATATTGTTCTAACTAGACTATCAAACAAACAAACACACAAACAATGTGTCCTGTTGACCACAGGTTGAGCAAACAGATGTGGGCCAATCAAACATAAATTTTCAGAGAAGATAACAATAGCACCAGTTTTGGTGGTTTGGTAGTTACATTTCCATATACAAAATAGAAACTACATAAGCAAGTGATATGAACCAATTTTAGTTGGTGTTCTGTATGTCATTGCTCATTCCTCTGCAAGAATAGGTATTAAATGCTTCTAGGCATTTACAGTAACCACAGCAAATCCATTCCAACAATGAACAGATTCTTGAGAAAACAGTAAGTTAGAACCAATAGTTTCTAGCAAAGTGTAATTTTATCATCAATTACATGATGTTTCATCATGTTTATACTTACACTCCAGCATATTTGGGACAGTACTGCTGAGGTTGGAATCTCAGCAAGTATACTACCCTGGCGGGTGCCTGTTTCAGGATGGAGTGAGTGATTGCTATTTCTAACTGGAAAATAAATTTTATCAACTTTACTTTTCTTATTTTTTTACACAGATTCATCTCTTTATCTGCCTACCCTCCTACCTACCTACCTATCTACCTACCTACCTACCTACCTTCCTACCTACCCTACCTATTAGTTATTTACTCAAAGGCAACATCATAAATAAATTCACAATAACATTAACTAAATAGAGGTGATAGTAAGTTGCTAATCATCTTTCATAAAGTGTGAAGATCCAACATTAGTCGTATCTTGTTTATCCCTTTATCACTAAATAGGAGATCCCAAGTTTTTATTAATAAACAGCCAGTATGTAATATCTACCATCTATATGCATTATGAACTATCTGAATTGGTGCTTAAAATTATTGGGTAGCCAGCCAAAAAAGCCATTTAATATGCAGCTCATTGTATATAATATGAAATATCTGAGTTAGTGTTTAAAATTATGGGTCAATCAGCCAAAAGGCTATTGAATATATAATTCATTATAACATTAGTAGAACCAAAATGTCTTCCTATAATCCAATTATTGGTGATTTGGGAGCTATTTTCCAAGCAAAATTTCCCCCTAAGTTTGTTTTTGTCTTTGTTGAGAACCGGCACTTTCAAGATAAAGCCACTAACCCAGCATGTGTGTGTGTGTTTTTTTTTCCTCCTGAATAATTTTGTTCAACTTAAAATGACTGTTCCTAACAGCAGGTGCTTTCTTCTTTGTTTTGAATTATACTGAACATGCTTTTGGTGTTCACAAATACTGAAAAACCAACTATAAAAATGCTGGATAAAAAAAAGCTATATACATATGGTTCGGAGATAAAA
The DNA here is from genome assembly GCF_023721935.1 of Panthera uncia. NCBI lineage: Eukaryota > Metazoa > Chordata > Mammalia > Carnivora > Felidae > Panthera > Panthera uncia. Next base: position 42,505,793 of record NC_064816.1, read on the forward strand.
TTTTAGCTCCGATTCACATATTCTAAAGAAGTGAGTTCAGTAAATCACATCACACATTCCATCTTTCAGGAAATCTTTGGATCTACTTTCAGAATATATCTAGAAACAGGATGCAGTCATAACATCTGACTGGTTAGCTCGTTATGAGTAAAATAAAGTCTTTAATGCCTGTCAGTCCTATAGCTGTATGAAAATCATGATTTTAACTTCCTAACAATTGTATTTAAGAGCTTTGGAAATCTTCAACTGAGATATTCAGTAGGTTCCATTGTTAGAACCAGCTAAATTTTGTCACCAAAAAATATAGGAATATAGGAAAATATGGGAAATTTACACCTACTCATGTCTTTACTCCTAGAAATAAATCTAAAGAAACATAGAATTTTGTTGACTTAGTTTTTCTCATTTTAATTTTGTTATCTACTGATTCCATGGTGTGTGTTTGTTTGAGGTTTATTATTGGCCTGATAAGTTCTTCTTCATTAGTGACAAGAATGATTGGGAATTTTGTTTTATGGTCTGACCATTTGGCAGTCTCTGTGAGCTAATTAGCGGTTTATAGAGATCCGTTCTCTGTTGGGTGAAAGATGATGATCTGGTTTATTAGTCTTTAACTGTTGGTGTTCTTATCAATTTTGAGCCTAAATCAATTTTTCCCCCACTGGGAAGGAGAGTAGCTCTTTGATATCTGGACTGTGTATAACTGGAAATAATGACTATGCAACTAAAACCTTGGATGGGATGTCATATTTGAGAATGATGCTCACTTAATCAGCTGAAGCTACCGAGATTATATAAACCTTGACTATAAATGTAGCGAAGACACTACTCTCTCATTAGAAGAAACCCGTATGATTGGGAAGATTCTTGGAAGGAGAACCTGAGAACAACCTCTTAAGAGAAAGAGCAGTTGAAATACATTTTGTCCACATGGACTGAAAATTTTCACTGAAAGATATTTCCCTCATAGGAGAAAATGGAGGAGGACTTTTCAGGCATACTTGAAATGACAGTCTCAAAAGACAGAGCCCAGAGCAGGAGCAGGAGTGAGCTGTGGTGTCTTCCATCTTGGACAGCAGCTAGTGGGGCTAGAATGGGGACACAGACTTCTTGGGAGGCATGGAAAGAGGATCCTTAGACAAGGTTGACTTTGATTGTTTCTAGGACATCAATCCCTGTTTCTTAACTGCCTGCTCCTGCTCAAAAAATCCAGGCCCTTAGAATGTGCTTAAAGGTTGTGGAATGTGGCACTTGTCACTTTGCTTTGGTTAAGGGAGGAGGAAGGTCTGTAATTATAGGATTGTTCAGCTGTGGGCTCTCCCTGAGCCTGGAGTTCTTTGATGCGTTGTCTGTGCTCTCTTGCCTGAAGTATATGCCTTAGATGCAGTCTTCTCTCCTGGATCAAGCCCATGATTGATGTGTGCTCCAGGCCTTCAGTGTCCATACTACCCAAAAGGCAACTCTGTTTTGAACAGAACCTGAGCTCTGCTCAGAGGCTGATACTGACTTGGCATTCTGCAGGGAACATTGCTGACTTTTCCCTTTTCTTGGATGAACCCACTGAGACAAATGACTCTTCCTTTCTTTGAATTGTTTTTTGAGGAGCCTGTACCCTTTTGGGGAAGGTACTGTGATATCTCACTCAGCAGGTCTCTGTTGTTCGTCTCTTTTTGCAGAGTGGCTTTTTCTCTCTGGTGTGGAAGGTCCCCAAATCTGTATTACCTCTGGATTCTCTACTTGTTTGGGGCTGCTAGTGTACTGAATGTCTTCATTTGGATCTACATTAATATTCTAGATTTATCTTAGGGTCTGAAACTTAGAAGATCCATGCTCCTGCTACGCTAGAGTGCTTGCCCTCCCTTCCATGTAGTTATATAAAACATGGGAAGGTGCTGTGCATGCTTTGGGGGTGGGGCTGCCAGTAGCAGCCAAACTGAGTCAGGGTGGGGGCACTTTGGTGACACAGTTATGAGCATGGCTCTGAGGCTCTACTTCTGTTTTAATCTTGAACTGAGAAGAAAGATGGTGTTTACAGAACATTTTCCCTATATTTTAGGTTATCAACAATAATGGTCATGAGGATATTCCTTAGTTATTATAAACCTTAGATTACTTAGGTTCCCAGTTAGTATTGGGAATTTCTGAGCTCTGTGGCTCTCAGAATGTATCTCTTTCACTCTTCTTTTCTTTCTTTTTTGGCACTGTGGACTCTGTAGCCATTAACTGTACTATCTTCTTGGAACTACTGGCCCTTCTAAGCACCTCCAACTTTATGCCTCATATCTTCACTCTCTAAGGTTCGTCTGTGTGATGGCAGGAATCTTCTGAGGCACAATTCCCAATCTTATTCCTAGGTTCAAAGTCTGTACTTGCTAGACTGATAATCATCTCTGGGATACCCTTTTGGCTTCGAGTTAAGTTCTACTCTGCCAGGGTTTCTCTTTGTTGCAGAGTGTGAGGGTTGGAAATGTATTCGCCATCTTCTCTAGCCTGATGAGATTGTGTAAGATTATCACAAATATGAAAGTGGGACCACGTCATGATTCTGGCTGTGCTCACCCACAAGAGAAGATGGTCCAGATAATTTAAAAATACCTGTATTCCCCAGCTCAGCTATTGAGTAAATCTGCCCTTGAAACATGGGTGACTGAGTAGGAACATGTGGTTTGTTAAAAGGTCATATTGAGACCTTTACGTCTAATACCATAGTTTTATGAATTAAAGGATCTTGAGAAGTAGGCTCCACTTTTGCCATTCTTGAAAGCAAATCAATTTGGCTTGTAGCCCCAAGCCTTGTTTCTAGAAAGGATCAAGGAAGGCTCCCAAAATAATTCTGACTTACTGGGAGTACCAAGTTTCTGATTTAAAGGAGATAATGGGACTTTTAAGGAGAGGGTAGCATAGAATGGCCAATAATCCTGGAAGGATGCTCACTCTCATGGATCATACCCCTCATTGATCTGTCTTTCCTTCTTGCCCAGGTATATGTTCTGGGTGTTTTCAGGATGCTGCTGGTGGAGATCTTCCTAGGGCCACTGGATAAATCCATGAGTGACTCAAAATCCTTTGTCTCCTTCTTAGCATAAGCTTCTGAGAGTGAGTCTTCATTGGATAGCTTTTTCAGCCCCTTCATAGCTTATCTTTTGGGCCCGTCCCCAAGTTATGGCCTATACCCCTCCTCAGGTCATTTCTTAGTGGGAATTATCTGGATCCTCTAAGTAGAATCTTCCTGGGTGCTTCAGTTCAGTTTCCTTGAGATCATTTGACCCTTCAACACAGAGGGCTATGAGAGTCCTTATTGGCCTTTCAGGCTTGAGACATTTCTGGTAACTTATATTTAGGCTTAATTAGCGCCACAGTCTTTTGTATGATGTGGACTGATTCCTCCCTTCTTCTGTATCTGTTTTGAAGGCGACACAAAAGTTGCTTCCACATTTCCTTGCTTAGAACAAATCCTTCAGGAAGGACTAGCCTGTAGGCTTGGAAGTTCATGCTGTCCTGTGGGATGTTGAGAGCTGGAGGAGTAAAGGCTTTCTGAGATCTTTGGACCTCAGATGGTAAGTTAAGCCCACAAATTGTATTGCTGTTTCTGCCACAAATGCCATTTCAAGTGTAGAATTTCGGATTGGGTGAGAAGCTGCTCCTCTTTCTGGTTTTTACAGTGGTTATACAGACCTAGATCTGATTGAGAGACAGGCTTGAGAGTGGGCCTGGGGCTACAACCAGAGTCACATGCATGTAAGAGCAGAAACTGAGGCTGAATTCCAGACAGGCACTGGATCTGGGCCTTAGTGTAGGGCAGAGGCTGCAGCTGAGAAAGCGGTCGGGATTCTTTCGCCTGCATTAGGCTTTGGGTGAAGATAGGTTTTATATTGAATAAGACAAAGGGAAACTCTCCTTAAGTACAGTTTCTACAGACCAGGACTATAGCCAAAAAAAGCCTTCTTGTGTCTAACCGAGAGATCCTGGAAGAGCTGGTTCCATTTGTGCTGCAAATTATCACCCAAGTTCCTGGGATTTGGGAGAGGCTGTTTCTGTGCATCTTCTCTTGTTTCCCTTCAGCTACTCTCGAAGATTTGTAGGTCCTAGAGTATCATTTTCATCACATAGCCTTCTGATACAATTTGCCTGAGTTGTTTCAGGAATGGACCTCCTTCTTTACTTTTTTTGCCCAAATCTGCAAATACATTATTACTGTGTATCTCTAAGTGGTTATTGACATATAAGCCAAAGAGGAGGGGCTTACTGGCTTGCACATTTAGGGTATACCCAGAGAGAGGTCTGTGATGGATTGGGTAGAAAGGTACTCTTGGAGTAGAATACAATGTGAGGAAGTGGGATGGAACAAATCCTATGCAGATGTCCACCAGTAGGCTGATATGGAAGGTGTGGATCATACCTGGAAATAATAGAATGGGAGAAGGAAACCCCCTGAGAAACTCTGTAGAAAATCTCTCTGGGATGATATTCAGTAGAATGAGAAGCATGTCAGATTGATTTAAAGTGTCAGGTGGTGGTGCTGGAGTAAGGAGGGCTGGTGTTGAAAGATACCAGGCAAGTCAATAAGTTGGATTCATGGAGGAGGTGGATAGGTGTGAGAAAATGGGATCCTGACAGTGAGGAGTCATGTGAGGCCATTGTCTTCTTAACTCTACATTGCCCCTGAAAGACAGGAAAAGATGGAGGGGCTGGGACCCATTTTCCACTCTATTCTGTCTGGGCCAGCTGGAAATGTTCATTATTCATGAAAAATACATTTTTCTACTTTGAATTGGTGGAGCTCTGTGTTCCTTCTGTTCTTTGAAGAGGATAAAAATTCATTTTTTAAAGTGGATAAAAATATTTTCCCATATTCCTTCTTTGGAAAACTCAAATTATGAAGAGCTCTCTGTAAGTGACCCTCAGGTAAATGTTGAATATCTAGTCTCTAGTTCTCTGCTGAGGATGGGTGTAGAATCTTAGACTTATAGAGACCAGAGCTAAGCTTTTACCATGTAATCAGAGGTTTATAGAGGCTGAGCATTGCTCTCTAGAACAGTCCGAACACAAAGGCTTGGAACAGCATCACTTCAAGTGGGAAGATGAAAATGGTATTCTGCTGTCCTGCTGATATCTTACACTTCCTTACTAGTCCAATTCAAGGTCACATAATCAATGTTTCCGATTCTACCCTGGAGTACTCTGTGAGTTCATGCGTGATCTTTGTCTGGAAGCCCTACACGCCACTCTGACCTTTGTCCTGCTCAACCTCTTCCACACACACACACTCACTCACTCACTCACTCACACACACCCCTTAGTAAAGTTCTGTAAATATTCCACATATATGCAGGTATTAGCTGGGTTCATCTTTATTCCTTGGACTTAATGGGTTTTACTTTACCAGTTCAATAGCCTTGAAAATATGGATTTTTCCCAGGAATTTTTACTAATCCCTAGCCTTTCACTCTGTAAGAATCTCCTCTATTCTCATCTCAGGCTTCCCAGTGTAATGTAGTTCTTTTTTGGGGGGCATTAGTGCGCATATAGAACTCAATTCCCGTGTCCCATTCAAGTTTACCCTGAATAAATATATTTTTATACACAAAAAAAATCAGTAAGTAGTGTAGCCTCTGTATTAAAGATACTATAAGAGTGATAAAACTGGAGAAAGGTGTGAGTATAACCCATAGCAAATAATTAGAAAAACCTCTCTTGGTCATAGTTTGCCATTCTTGTACTTTTTGGACTGCTTTGCCCTGAGGCCTCTCACCCCACAGTCTCCACCCCCCCAGTGCCTCATTAGGCTGGTCCCTCTCTGCAAAGACCTCTCTACTCCTTCAGTATTTAAAACTTTTTTTTTTTTCACATATTCATACTGAGCAATTGAGGTATTCTAAGACCTGGCTCCATGTTGCATAAATAAACACCTCTTGATTGGGGGAGTGGCCTAGGCCATCTGTTGGAAAATTAAATCCTTTAGGAGAGCAGTTGGAGTTACTTAAAGCAACATGGGATTTGTTTTGAATTACAACTATGGCTACTTTCTCTGTGAAACATCTACTGATTTTTCTCTTCTACTTTGTAACAAACAGGACAAAATGGTGTAACTCCGTGTTATGGGTTGAATTGTGTCCACTGAGAAGAGCTGCATTGAAGTCCTAACCTCCAGGACCTCAGAATGTGACTTTATTTGGAAATGGGGCCATTGCATAGATAATTAGTTAAGATGGGGCACACTGGACTAGGATGGGCCCCTCATTTAATGAGTGGTGTTCTTTTAAGAAGCAGGCCATGTGAGGACACAGAGACATCCTAGGAGAATGCCATGTAAACAGAGGTGGAAATTGGAATTAAGCATCCGCAAACCAAAGAACTGCAGAGCTTTCCTCTGAACCACCAGGAGCTAGAAAGAGAGCAGGAAGGATTCCACTACAGGTTTTAGAGCTGACACCTTCATTTCAGACTTCTAGCTTCCCAAACTGGGAGACAATAAATTTCTATGGTTTTAAGCCACCCAGTTGGTAGTACTTTGTTACAGCAGCCCTTGGAAACTAATTTAGTAGGTGAATGTAGGTAAAGGGTTTAGGGGTGTTTTTAACTGTCCTTGCAACTTTCAGTATGGTTGAAATTACTGCAAGATGAAAAAGATTTTTGAGATAGAAATACACACTTGCAACACTCAAAAATGGATGCCATTTTTTACCACCTTCACTTCGATCCCCTTGGTCTGAGTTACCTTCATGTCTCTCCTAGATTACCATAAAACCTTTTAATAGTTTCCTCTACCTTTATGCTTGCCCCACTTCCCAATCACTGCTAGTTTCACCAAGTGGGATGTATTTAAAGTGTGTGTCAAATCCTGACATTTCTCTCCTTAAAGTCCTACAGCACTTCCTGTTTGACTCTGAGTATAAGCTGAAGTCCTTAGAATAACCTACAAATTTTTACATGATGTGGCCTTGTAATTTCTTCTTTTACTACTCCTTCAGTTGCTCTGGTCCTGCCACATGACAGGCACAAACCTGCATTTCAACTTTGTACTCTTCGAAGCCTCTGATGGACTTACTCCTTTACCCCTTTAATTCCATTAAGTATTTGCTCAAAATACCTATCACTGAATTCATGTGGACCCTCCTATTTAATAGTGAATCCTCTCCTTCCCCCCAAATCCCTATATAGTTCTAGAACTTGTTAGCATGTTATGTTACCTTCTGTGATACTGTTTATATTGCTTATTAACCTTATGGATTGTCGTTTCACTGCTCCCATTATAACATAAAGTCCTTAAGAGCAAGGATCTTTTGTTGTTGTATTTTGCGATATCTCACTTGCCTAGCACATAGTGGGTGTTGAGGAAATATCTGTTGAATGGATGGCATTTTAAATGTGATTGACTTAAGTCATACTACATACATTGGTAGAAGACTTTTAAAGTAAATGTAAATTTAGTCATCTCTTCCTTCTCTAGTTACCTGTGAAATAATCTGTCCTTTTGTTTAAAAAATATATAGCTGTATGGGGTTTCTGGGTGGCTCAGATGATTGAGTGTCTGACTCTTGATTTTGGCTTAGGTCATGATCCCAGGTCATGGGATCAATCCCTACACTGGGCTCTGTGCTGAACATGGAGCCTACTTATGATTCTGTCTCTCTGCCCCTCTGCCCCTCTCCCCTACTAACACTCTCACTCTCTAAAATATATAACTGTAATAGCAACTGTTTGCAATCATGGATTAGTTGCAAGTAGCCCTAATTACTTAGAGTAGAATTTTAAAATATACAATAAATACAGAATTCTTATTGCTTTCGGTAGAAAGCAGTTTGGATCTTCCATCACCCTTCAAATCTTGTGTTCTAAAAATAAAATGTCTTTTAAGAGGAGGTGCTTCCTTAGCCCACTCACATCGGTTCCCTTATTTTTTCTCCAGCCAATCTTTTCTTTCTCTGACATCCTGTTCCAGGATACGGGAATATTATTATTAGGATGTTTTGGCTACAAGTAAAAGCAAGCCCTAACCCACTAGGCTTAAAAATGAGCATCTTTATTATTTTACCTAAAAAGCTCTCAGTTAGACAGCCTTCAAGGTTGATTAATCTGGTGATTCAGTGACTTCATCAGGGGACCGTGTTATTTTCAGATAGCTTCAACGTACAATTTTTTCTCCTACTAAGGAAGCAAAGAAACAAACAAAAACATACTGCCTAGATCTTATTTACTGTATGCAGACCTATAAATATTGAAAAGAAGAAAAGGGTTTATTTATGTGGGTTCCTCTTGGTCAGCAAGGGTGATCTTTCCAGAAGTTCTTCATAGTCTTTTCCACATATCTTACTGGCTAGGATTGTGTCATATCCATTTATTCAAACTGGTCATTGATAAATGAAACGAGATGGTCAGAATCAGTTTATACTAGGGGGTGGCAAACATTTTCTGTAAAGGCCCAGATAAGGAATACTTGAGACTTTGCAGGCAACACAGACTTTGCTGCAGTTACTCAATTAGAGATATATATGTAAAGGAATGGCATGCTTTGTCTCAGTAAAACTTTATTTGTATAACATATGGCCTGCTTTGCTTTGCTGACTCCTGAAATAGACTAATATGGTTGATCCCTTCATCAAATCCTCAGGTTTGAGGAGAAATCGTTGAACCCAAACAAAACCAGGGCTCTTTTTCCAATTAAGAGAAGGATAATGGCTTTTGGATAAGCAACTGTGTGCCCTACACAAGGTCCCTCATGTTAAGTTTGAGATTTTTTTTATATTAAAATAGAGATATGAAAAAGTATTTTTAAAATAATTTATCTATTAAGTAATCTTTACCCTCAACGTGGGGCTTGAACTCATGACCCCAAGATCAAGAGTCACATGTTCTACCAACTGACCCAGCTAAGCACCCCTGTAAAAAATAGTTTTAAAGAAGCTAACAAACTTGTGGTTCAGCTTTGAGAACCAGGATGTGGTAGTTTTCTATGCCATTTAGTTCAGTTAGAGATGAATACTCAAGGAAGTAGTTATCAAATTTAATTCCTTTTAATTTTGCTTCCTAGAACATGTGTGTACTTTTTATAATCAGATCTAAATTTATCATTAACTCAGGAGTCACAAAAGGAGGTGATTCTATTCTATTAACTCTAGTGCCATTGGTGGTTTTAATGGATCAAAAGACATATGGTAAAACAATGAGTGCAGATTGCTGAGACAATTTAAAAATTTTTTTAAACGTTTATTTATTTTTGAGAGAGACAGAGACAGAATGTGCGGGGTTAGGGGCAGAGAGAGAGGGAACCACAGAATCCAAAGCAGGTTCCAGGCTCTGAGCTGTCAGCACAGACCCCGGCGCGGGACTCGAATTCACCAGCTGTGAGATCATGACCTGAGCCGAAGTCGGATGCTTAACCAACTGAGCCACCCAGGCACCCCCTAAGTGAGACAATTTAAATATTACCACTGGAAACAAGTTATAGAGAACATGAGGAAGTATATATGTTAAGTAATGTTGAACATATTTTCTTTATATTTGCTTGAGCAACATCTCCTTCACTCATGATGCTATAAGAGTTATAGTATATGCATTATAATTTGAAAAAAAAATCTGATTTGTCAGGAATTTGAGCTAACATACAAAAACTAAAAGTTTTGTTGTCATATAATAACATTTGGAAATAACTGTTACTCTGGTGCTATGTATAATATTACAGCCTACAAGAAAAAATACTTAAAATATTTATTAAAGTATTTAAAAATATTTACAAAATTAACATCTGTTTTTAAACATCAGTTGCTAGTATAGGACAGGAAGTTAGTGACACCTTTTAAATGTTTAGCACAATTCTGGATCCATAATATCAGGTAAACCTTTCACTGATAGGTGTCACCCTGGGGATCGCATGACTCGTCCAACCTGTGGAGAGTTGATTTCAAAAACAATGGTGGGCAATTTTCCAGTATTTCAAGGTAATATTGTAGCGACAGTCAGGTAGTTTGGCTTGAAGCATCCTCAAGCTCCTTATGGACTGACTTATTTTTGGAGATGAAGTGGTATGCTTAGAGACATGGTCAATTTTAATTGCCAGGGAAGAAAATAAATCAACTTTCTCAGTGATTTATTGGTAACGGTTGTAGTATTTCCTGATGTATTGCTAGGCTTTTAGTAAGTACTCCAATGTGTTTGTTTGATCCTCTTTTGAGTGAAAACTTCTCCCCAAAATCTACAGATAGCATGGGAATAAGGAAGCAGGTCCTGTAATCAGTAGTATCTGTGTCTGATCCAACTTCTGAAGATAGTAATTTACAGAGTTGCATCATCTATAAGTTATCTCCTGTAAAGGGAACAGGCTGGAATTAACACTTACTATTTTTTTTAATGTTTATTAAAGACAGAGCATGAGCGGGGGAGGGGCAGAGAGAGAGGGAGACACAGAATCCAAAGCAGGCTCCAGGCTCTGAGCTGTCAGCACAGAGTCTGACGCGGGGCTCGAATTCAGACTGTGAGATCATGACCTGAGCTGACGTCGGACGCTCAACAGACTGAGCCAGCCAGGTGCCCCTGGAATTAACACTTCTTTGCTGTTTTTCTGGTACCTTGCTTTGATGCTTCATTTAGAAAGAGATAGTTTGGGGGCGACTGGGTGGCTCAGGTCATGATCTCCTGGTCTGTGAATTCGAGCCCCGCATCAGGCTCTGTGCTGACAGCTTTAAGCCTGGAGCCTACTTCCAATTCTGTGTCTCTCCCTCTCTCTGTCCCTCTACCACTCCTGCTCTGTCTCTTTCAAAAAACTAAATAAACATTAAAAAATTAAAAAAAAAAAGATAGTCTGAGGTATGTATCTGAAGGGCTCAGGGTGGAGAGAACATAAATGGTGCCAGAGTGTTTTTTAAGATGGCCAACTGCATATTCTTGCTCTCCTGTGACCCCTACTATAAATCCTAGTTTCTATTATGGACTTTGACTTCTTTCGTTGACAGGATACTCTGAGAATATATTTGTCCTTTTATTCATTAGTTGCTTGGTAGACTCAAAAGAACCTTCATTCATTTGTTCAATAGAGAAAGTACTGAGCACTGACTTAATCACTTAATCTCTGATTTCTCTTCCATTATTTTTTGTTGGTATCATTCATTCATCATTCAGCAAATAATAGTGCTTACCATGTGCCAGGCATGAAAGGATGCACACAACTGATCTTTGTGTGAAACTCTTGGCTTAGTTGACTATGCTGTCTTCTCTATGAATTCATCCTTTTTTCTCCTGTGCTTTGTGCAGTGATCCACCCCTGACCTGTGAAAGACACTTGCCCTTGGAACTTTTCCATTAGTAAATTGAAGCATAGGCCTTCCTGAAGTTGTACCAACTTGTAAGAAATCTTCACAACTTAGCATCACTTCTCTAGTTCTTCCTACTTCAAATTGGCTCCTCAGCCTCTAATGTTCTTGGTAGATTTTCCTGGATGCCCTGTTTACCTGGGTTTCTCCTGTGTTATGTCACGAAGGTTGATGGTCCATTTTTAAATTCAAAATACTGTAGTTCCCTTTTCATACCTTCTTGGTTTGCTTGCTTGGATTAATTTTTTTTAACAAAAGAATAACCAGAATAGAATACATCCGAATTATTCTACATTTAACATCTATTGAATGTATATAATGTACCAGAGCTGTTGATTCTGTGCCATAGTGTGCTACCTTTCTAGTAATCCTCAAAATAATACTTCAGGGTAGAAGTTACTTTCCTCATTTTATAGATGAGACATCTGAGGCTTAGAGGTTTTGTCACTGTCTCTTGTTAGTATATTTCATTAATGGTCAAATTTGTATTTGAACTCCAGGCTTTCTGGCATAAATGCTTTTGTCTTTTAAAGCTATCCTAAATAAAGTCTGTTGGTCTTGTGAAGAGATACAAGCTGATAGGTACATAGTTTTTAAAACAGAGGATTTTCTTCAATAATGCATGAATTCTCTTGAGGGAACAGTGTGGCAGACATTTTGGTTTCACCACATGGAGTTCTTTTTTTTTTTTTTAACGTTTATTTATTTTTGAGACAGACACAGAGCATGAACGGGGGAGGGGCAGAGAGAGAGGGAGACACAGAATCGGAAGCAGGCTCCAGGCTCTGAGCCGTCAGCCCAGAGCCCGACGCGGGGCTCGAACTCACTGACCGCGAGATCGTGACCTGAGCTGAAGTCGGACGCTTAACCGACTGCGCCACCCAGGCGCCCCTGGAGTTCTTGATTAGTGACAAATTCATACTGAACTGCAGATCTGTAATACTGTCATACAAGGTGGAAGACATAGTTGTCTTCTGAATACTCTTTTTAGCTTTGGATGATTTTAGATTTTTCCTGTTAGCTTGGTTGCTCTCAATTTTATTGTTACTGAAATATATATATTATATATATACATACATATATAATATATACATATATATCTTGTCATATCACAGCAAAATAAAATAATGCCTTTGAATGATTTATTGTAATGTTTGAACATGTAGAATTCAAACTCGTGCTAGTTTTCAAATTGGTATTATGCTGATTTTAGTCAGCACATGGAGAATATGAAAGTATTTGTAACATGATGATTTTTACTATTTACTAACTTCACAACAATTTAACTATGGTTGTGAAATCATACAGGGGTATGTTATATCAGAATCACAAAATGCTTGTTCTGATTAACCCTCCTCCCCAATTTTCATTTCAAGTATCTAAATTTATAAATAACTTCAGACCTCTGATTTTGCATGGATTCAGTCAAGAAGAAAAAGAGTATAGTCAAAGAAATAAAATACTCTTCCTCTTTCCTCCATACCCCACAATCATCAGGGACTTGCATAAATGTACTTGAGACTTAATTTGCTTCATTTCGAGCTTCATTTTCAGAGCGATTTCTTTTTCAGGCTTCCCATTACACTTTATTTGAAAACCAGCTCTTATCATTTTAGTCATTATTGTCACAGATTCCAAGTTCTTAAATTATGCTGATCACAAAAGATACTAGTTTTATGTTCTCATCTCATTCAGTGGCTGTTGCAATATCCCAGCCGAGGGCCACATTGGCAACATTCAGCACAGATGACAGCTTTTGTTCTGTGCAAGCACACAAAGAAATGGCTGGGGAAGCTGAATCACCATTTCACTCAGACAAGAAAGGAGCATCTCTCTGGGTCCTACAGCCCACGGCCAAGAAATGTCTGAATACTTAGAGCAAACATAAAGGCAATGTAATTAGCTCATAGTCTAGCTGGTAGTTTCCTCTCACTTGGCATCATTAATCCTGACCTCCTAAAGGCCAAAGTGTTAACAGGCTGCAGTTTGCTGAAATATATATTGACCTATGCTTTCTTCAAGATCCAAGATGCAGCTTAAGCTTGTTTCCTAAATGCAGACTTCTGTGATCCCACCCTGTTCGTTCGTTCTTTTTTTTTTTCTTTCTTTCTTTCTTTCTTTCTTTCTTTCTTTCTTTCTTTCTTTCTTTCTTTCTTT
>NC_064816.1:42519265-42561793 GCF_023721935.1 Panthera uncia
TTTCTTTCTTTCTTTCTTTCTTTCTTTCTTTCTTTCTTTCTTTCTTTTTCTAGCTTCTTTCCTTCCTTCCTTCCTTCCTTCCTTCCTTTCCCACTGCTTCATGTCTTTACCAGTGTTTTGGCATTTCTCACATGTGCTTTTTAAAAAGTGTGTTTGCATGCGAGTGCTCATGCATGCACACGTGATTCTGCCATGGATTGTAAGCTTTTCCCTGCAGACTCTACTGACCTTCCATCCCCCTGTCATGACCTTATTTCTATTATAATAATTGATAGCTTTGAGATCACTGTTTTTTAATACTATAATGGAAGAATCATGTGATTTCTGGTTCACAGCTTATTAGTCATTAATTGATACTTTGATTCGGTATGCATTAATTGAGTGCTTTGTGACAGATTGTTCAAAATGTTAGGAATATAGTGGTGAACAAACAGTCCAGCTATAGACAAGACATTCCTGTTATCCTGGAGTTTGCATTCTATGGAAAAGACAGAAGATAAATAACAGAGCAGGAGAAACATCAAATAAGTGGTATGTAGGGAATTAAAATAGGAAATTTGTAAGTTGTAATTTTAGATTCGTGTTTAATTTAGCTGAGATCTGAAGAAATGGACTGTGAAGGTCAGGGAGAACAGTTTATGCAGAGACCATAAGGCAACAATCAAGTTGTTTGAAGAATGTGAAGGAGATCACTATCACCAGTGTGTTGGGTGAGGGTGAGATGCCAGAGAGATGAGGGTGAGTGGTTTGGATTTTATATTCTTGGGTGGTTTTGGAGGTTTCAAACTGCAGAGTGGTATTATATGATCAGTATTACTCATGTGGTGTTTGGAGAATGGATTTGATAGAGAAGAGAGGTAGTAGTGATCCTAGATAGGAAATGATGATACTAACCCAAGCATGAGGCAGTTTGTTGGCAGTTATTCCTGGTAATAAACATGGAGATGGACGGATAGATTGTGGGATATGCTTGAGGTAGAGTTAAAGATTTTCTGAAGGTTTGGGAGGTTAATTAAAGAAAGAAGTTTGTCTTTGCAACCTTAGATAAGTGGCTTAAATGTTTCTAATGGCAGGCCCTTCATAAAACCAGATTTATAGATACATCATTGATTCCTAGCTCGGGGTGATTTTGTCATCATTCATCCCCAAACTTGGGGACATGTGGCAATATCTGGAGATAGTTTTAATAGTCACAACTATATATGGTGTTGATGCTACTAGTGACTAGTGGGTAGAGACCAGAGATGATGCTAAAATCCTGCAGTATACAGGACAGCTGCCTCAACAAAGAATCCTCTGGCCTCAAATGTCAATAGTGCCTAGGTGGAGAAATCCTGAAATACATTTACCCACTTCACAAAGAGATTGTGAGGATTAGCTGAAACAATATATTATAAAGCAGGATGAGAGTTTTAAATTCTGTACAAAGTGTTACTGATGCCTTGATTTTACAGTGTCTCTTGGGATAAAGACAATAAATTCTCACAGTTAACTAATTTAAGGGACATCTTCTCCTGAATGAATGTGGTGCATTTTTTGAATGTGGTACTTTGGGTATTAGCCCCATCATGCTTCAGTAGAGTAGCAAAGAAGAATTGAAAATTTTAATTTCAAAGTTTTTTTCAACTCCCCTATAGGCACCATTTAAAATTATGTTGTAGAAAGGTTAATTATAAAATTCACTGGAAATAGGTTTCAAAGTAAACTTTTAGTTTTAAGATAAAGTGCTGGGTGGGAGAACAGGAAATGTCAGGAGGATTGTGCCACCTTTCCCCCTAAGAAATGCCAAGGAAATTAAAGAGGCTGGAGAGAGAGTGGAGGCATGGATGGACTAGCCAGTTCTACATTCCTTCTGTCTCCGGCAGTCAGCACCCACCACACCCAGGACTCTGCACCAAGCTGTTGTTAGCAACTTCGCACAGGACAAGACACCTCCCTCCGAGGAGTTCTGCCTCAAAATGAGAACGAGTCTGCTTTACCTCCAATTCACTTCAAGAATACAATAAAAGAGAGGTTAAGAAAAAAAAAATACCTCAATGAGTTCTTAATTGGGTACAAGATAATGTCGGTAGAAGTTTAAAAGATTTAACCAGCAGTAAATATTCAAGGCAGTCATTTGAAGTAATCAATGGCTAGGCAGATTCATACATTAGCTGGCAGAGAATCACTTAATCAACAAGTTCAAATAAAAAAGAGAATTAAAAATGCAGAACTGAAAATATAGAGAATTAACAAAGTTGCTAATTATACCCAGGTACCTTATTCCTCCAGTCATTGACTATTTAAACATTTTTTAAAATTGCTAAAAATAACCAGTTATCAAAAGATTCATTTCTTTTCAGAAGACCCCCTTACTTAGATTGATGGCCAGGTCCAGCAGGCAGCTAGAAAAAAGTACTAGAGAATGAAGTACTAGGAAATCACCCCAGAATAGAAAGTCTTGAGAATCCTTCAGCTGGCATATTCTGCTGGGGAGAAAATTTCTTTTTTCTTTTTTAGTCTTTATCACTTAAAAGTTCCAGACTTTTCTCTTTGCATTCAGACATTGTATGATAGCATCTATCACATAGACAGTGAGCCACAATCATGATAATATGCTAAAACTGATATAATGCATGATTTTCTTTGTTTGAAAGATTCTTAGTTATGTTCTGATCCCAATCCTCATCAACCTCCTCTACAGTCTCCTTTATATAAAATAAAATATATGAAAGTGTTTTTAGTCTTAAAGAGGAGGCTATTTTCAGTATTACCAACTAGGAGAACAAGGCTCTTAAGCCATATAGTAGAGTCACTTGTTAGAATGAGACATTCCTACAGGCATTTTTCTTTGCTTTTTGAAGGAAATATGACTTTTTTTCTGCCTTCAAAGAGCAGCTTCTATTTCTTTCTCTGGCTTTAGTAGCCATTAAGCAATTCTTCATTTTGAAGGATACATATAGATCCCCAAACATTTTCTGGTTGGAGAAAAACAGTGCATATTTTCAAGACTCCCTGACTTCAAGTTTCCTAGTTCTTATTTAATAACATAACGGGGTGATCACCACGATGTGTTGTCACCTATGCTTTCCTTAGAAAAACCATGGAAATAGGAGTTACAAGTATTTGTTCTAAGTTTAGCACTGTTAAAAACTACCTCTGTGGCCTTGGGCAAGTCATGTACATTGACTTTCAGCTTAAATGTAGGAATTTTTAAGTAGAAGGGGTCATTTTGTTAGGTGTATTTGAAACCTTCTGGAATGTAAGAACCATACCCATGTGGATTTGAAACATGATGGGATTGTTAGGACTTACTGAGGGTGGGTTTTTTTCCAAACTCTCAGGCGATGGAAACTTTCACAGTCAATCTCCCAATATTTTTACATTACTTGTAATTAATTTTCTTCAATTTGCAGACTATAGAAATTTAAGGTTCAGAGAAGCTGAGTAATGTACTCAGGGTTACATAGCTAGCTGCTGGTAGAGCTTGGACTTTAAATGAAATCTGCTGGCCCACAAAATGGCTCCTTCTGCAGTTTATTAGCTGGTTATTTAATCTGAGAATGGCTATACCTTTTTAGTAACATAATTTATTACTAAAATATATACATATCTTTATACATGCATAAAAACTCAACAACCTAAGTATAGAGGGAATGTGCCTCAACATAATAAAGCCATGTGTAAGAAATCCACACCTAACATCATACTCAGTAATGAAAAACTGAAAGCTTTTTTTCTAAGATCAGGAACAAGATAAAGATGCCCACTTTTACCACTTCTATTCAACATATTACTGGAAATCCTAGCCAGAGCAATTAGGTAAGAAAAAGAAATAAAAGGTGTCTAAATCAGAAAAGTAGAAGTTAAAGTGTCTCTATTTGCAGGTAGCCTGAGAGTATGTATAGAAAACCTTAAAGACTCCACCAAAAAGCTATTAGAACTAATAAATGAATTCAGTAAAGATGCAAGGTACAAAACCAACATACAAAAATGAAGTGTTTCTATACACTAACAACAACTACCAGAAAAACATAGTAAGAAAATAATCCCAATTACAATTGAATCAGAAAACAAGAAACCTAGGAATAAATTTAAACAAGGAGGTAAAAATCTATACACTGGAGAGTAGAAATCATTGATTAAAGAAATTAAAATACAAATAAATAGATATTCCTTGTTGATGGATTAGAAAAGTTAATTTTGTTAAAATATCCATACTACCTAAAGGCATCTATAGATTCATTGCTAACCCTATAAAAATTCCAATGGCATTTTTTTACAGAAAGAGAACAACTCATTCTAAAATTCATATGGAATGGCAAAAGACTGAATTGCCAAAGCCATCTTTAGAAAGGGGAACAAAGCTGGAGGCCTCATGACCTTATACTTCCTGATTCCAAACTGCATTACAAAGTTGTAGTAATCAAAAAAAGTATGATATTGGCATGAAAACAGACAAATAGATCAGTGGAATTGAGAGGCCCCAAATAAACCCATGCATACATGCTCAGTTAATTTGCAGCAAAGGAACCAAGAACAGACAATAGAGAAAGAATAGTCTCTTCAATACATGGTGTTGGCATGACTGGACAGCCACATGCAAAAGAATCAGACCAGACCCCTATCTTATACCATATACAAAAATCAGCTGAAAATGCAGTAAAAACTTGAAAGTAAGACCTGAGACCATAAAACTCCTAGGGGAAAAACAAAAACAAACATTGGGAGTAAGCTGTTTGACTTTGGTCTTTGCAGTATTTTTTGGGGGAGGGGGGTGGGGGGAGGATTTGACACCGAAAGCAAACGTACTATAAGCAAAAATAAACAAACGGGACCACACCAAAGTAAAAAGCTTCTGCCCAGCAAATAAAACCACCAACAAAATGAAATGGGAACCTTCTGAATGGGAAAAATTATGTGTAAATAATTTATCCATTAAAGGGTTAATATCTAGACTGTATAAGGAGCTTACGCAACTCAGTAACAACAAAATATTAAATTGGGCAGATGAACTAAATAGACCTTTTTCCAAGGAAGAAATACAGAGGACCAAAGGTAGATTAAAAGATGCTCAACATTACTAATTATTAGGGAAATGCGAATCAAAACTACAGTGAGAT
Source organism: Panthera uncia (assembly GCF_023721935.1). Taxonomy (NCBI): domain Eukaryota; kingdom Metazoa; phylum Chordata; class Mammalia; order Carnivora; family Felidae; genus Panthera; species Panthera uncia. Next base: position 42,524,368 of record NC_064816.1, read on the forward strand.
ACCATTTTATACCGTTAGAATGGTCATTATCAAAAAGGATGAGAAATACCAATTGTTGGTGTGTAAAAGGTATCCTTGTGCACTGTTGATGGGAATATATTGATGCAGCTACTATCAAAAACAGTATGGAGGGGCGCCTCAGTGGCTCAGTCGGTTGGGTGTCCGACTTTGGCTCAGGTCATGATCTCGCAGTCCCTGAGTTCAAGCCCCGCGTCGGGCTCTGTCCTGACAACTCAGAGCCTGGAGCCCGTTTCAGATTCTGTGTCTCCCTCTCTCTCTCTGACCCTCCCCCATTCATGCTCTGTCTCTCTCTGTCTCAAAAATAAATAAACGTTAAAAAATTAAAAAAAAAAACCAGTATGGAGATTCCTAAAAAAATTAAATACAGAATTACCATGTGATACAGCAGTTCCTCTTCTTGGGTATATATCCACGGGAAAGTGGATCTCAAAGAGAAATCTGTATTCCCATGTTCATTGCAGCATTATTCACAATAGCCACATTATGGAAACAACTTACGTGACCATCATTGGTTGAATGGATCAAGATGTGGTGCGCGCACGCACACACACACACACATACATACATACATACATACATACAATAGAATATTATTCAGCCACTAGAAAGAAGGAAATCCTGCAATTTACAACAACGTGGATGGACCTCATGGGTGCTATGTTAGTTGAAATAAATCAGAGAAAGACCAATCCAGCATGGTATTATTTGTATTACTTTATGTACTTCATATATTTTATCCTTTGTATATTTTTTAAATATATAACCGTAAATGTATATTTTATATATTGCTTTATTTTATTTACTGGTTAATGCTTTCTTATCTAGGGCTCAGGGGATGTTCATTTATTGTATCCTTGAAATTAATATTTCCATTTTATAAAATGAAAGGATTTGGACTAAATGATTACAAAATGACTAGTTGGTTCTTGACTGCTGGAGACAATATGTATCATTACCTACCATTTTAGCGATGCACATTGTGTACAAGATACGATGCTAAGTGCTCTCTCTGAGAAATGGTGTGCTATCATTATGGTGGTATGATGGCCGTGCATGTGGATAATATCCATAATCTGCTTGTCCACAGATTCTTTCCTTCCTATCATATTTATGAGAGAAATAAATGCATAAAGAGAGGAAAAGAAAGCAAAATTGAGCACTTTATGTTAACCTGGACTTGGGCTAATATAGAATTGAAGTGTTATATTTTTAACTGCATGGAAGGGTTCACTCTCCTTAAGCTACTTAGTCTATACTTGGCCTAGTTTGGCTTGCTCAGTTCCATTCTGAGTGCATGCATTTCTTTGTTACATAGAGGGATCAGGTACCAAGTCAGCGTATCATCCTAGATGGTCATATTGAGAGAAAAGGGAAAATGTCAGAGCATATCTAGGTGCATTGACCCTCCACGCCCCTTGGAAGCTCTACCCACACGAGATGTGGCCCTATCAGTGCCCTAAAATTGTCAAACTCAGATCAATTTCCCTCCTTTTCCTAGTCAAGAAATAGGATTCTGGGCATAATCTCTTTACATAGGTGACAAAAATAACATAGAAGTTCAAATTATAAGCCCAGAGTTGCCTAGCCAGTAAGAACAGAAGCAGTATGTTGACTTGGTTATATATTAATATATAAAACAAGGTTTCTTCAAATTTCTTTCCTTTTTTCTTGGAATCTCTTCATAAATAATTTATATGAGTGTCAGGCATTTATTTTACATCTGTATATTCAAAAGTTCATCATGAATGTAGCAAACGATTATAATTTTTAAGTTTTTGAATTTCATTGTAAATTCTGTTTTGTAACTTGTATTTTAAGTTTTATATTCATTCACTGTCGTAGCCCATGAGGAGTTCTTATGGATACTTGGAAATGCAGAGGAGTGGTTATCTTTCAGGATCTTTGATGTATACACTTGAATAAATAGGTCTAGTATAATTCATATTTATTGACATATTCATTATTCAGCAAAAAAATTGCATACATCTTTTTAATTATTCCCAAACTTTCAGTGCCATCAAATCTTAACAATGAATTAATTCCTTTGATGTTATTATACACATTTAATGAAATTGTATGCAACTACACAAAAAAATAGCATAAGCTTCTCTTTTGATCCTAAAAATAGGTAAAGTGTTTCTTTTGCAATTGTAGAATCTGTTCACAGATTCTTTTTGGAGTTTTGCACTTTTGTGTGTTTCTGCTTGCTGCTTTGGTTAAGCAAAGTAAGACTTCTGGATGGCTTTTAAAATTCTACACAGCCTTGAAAAAAATCATGCTTTAAATAAATAGTGTTTAATTAAGAAAAAACAATTACTTTTGAACCTTTTTCCTCCTTCCTGATTTAGGGCACAAAAGAAAAAAAAAATTTTGAGAAAAATGTGTTAATTTTTATGTCAGGATTCTCAAAGGCATCACATTGGATAAAATTACCCTGGTCAGAGGAGTAGCAACCTGTCAATTCTTGAAGAACCACTTGGAGTTTGAAATAGTAATTTACTGAGTAGATAATTGAGAAAGTTGAATTAGGACAAGATTTCTGGGCCTAATAATATACAAATGTATCATAATTATCAGTATAGAATGCTGTGAAATCCACTTTGAAACTGAAAATATCTCATTTGTATTTCAGTATTTATACTTAAATATTTACATTTATTTTTATTTACTGTTACTATTTTTTTTAAGACAGAGAGGGGGAGGGGTAGACAGAGAAGGAGAGAGATAATCCCTAGCAAGTGCTGTGCCCTATGTGGAGCCAGATGCAGGGCTTGATCCCATGACCCCGGGATCATGACCTGAGCCAAAATCAAGAGTCAGACACTTAACCGACTGAGACACCTAGGTCCTTTGTCACTGATTTTTTTTTCTTTTTAATAATCACAATTTTTTTTTTGAGTTTTTGGTAAGAAAGGGGTCATAACAATGAATTACCTTTAGCAAGATAATTCCACAGTGTTAACTGTCTTTTCTTATGGACTGTTGAGTTTAAAACAGCTTTTTAGCCTTCTCACTGTACTTTTTAATATGTGGATGATTTTCTGTCATATCCAAGATATTATTTAAAATTTTTTTTTAACGTTTATTTATTTTTGAGACAGAGAGAGACAGAGCATGAACAGGGGAGGGGCAGCGAGAGAGGGAGACCCAGAATCTGAAACAGGCTCCAGGCTCTGAGCTGTCAGCACAGAGCCTGACGCGGGGCTCGAACTCACGGACCGTGAGATCATGACCTGGGCCTGAGTCAGACGCTTAACCAACCGAGCCACCCAGGCGCCCCACCAAGATATTATTTAATAATACAAAGTATTTCACATTTTGAGATACCACTATTTTTTTTTTCTAATTATGAAAGAATACCATGAAAATGCAGAAAAGTATAATCGCTGGTTTAAGTGGGATTCCGCAACCTAATTTTAGATTTTTTTGACCATTTCAGGAGCCATACTTTTTTTTTTCCAAGTTAAACTTCTATCAGAGACTTGCAATTTAATTATAGGGACTTCTATCACTCTGGTACTATTTTGGGCCTAAATGCAACATAGGATGTTCTTAATTATAAGCTCCCAGAGGGCAGGGATTATATATGTCTCATTCTCAATAGGCTAACACACTGTCAGGTGCATAGTGGCTATTCAGTAATGAATGACAATTATGATTATGCAGTTTAAAAATAGTCCCTCAGTTCTTTTGCCCTGGAGTCCAAATAAGAATATTAGAAACCCGGAATGAAATAGGAATAATATTTGTCTCAGCAAAGTGACATGTACATGGCTCTCAAAACACTGGCTGTTGGTTTTTTTCTTTTTCAGAAACAACATTATTAAATAAACTTGTGTAATGAGTGGCTAACATGGTATATCCTATGCACGTAACTAAGGAAACAATGAATCAGCAGTTCTGAAAAATAAAAGTCTCATTTTGAGGAAATGTGAAGTAATTGAATGCATACCGTTTCTTTGCATTTAAAGTACAGAGGTGGTGAATACTCAAGAATATTCCAGCTATTCGATTTCTGTGTCTTAGTAGATAGTTATGTTTCCTGACTGGTGAGAATATTTTGCCTGTACTTGTTTCATAGATAGACGTTCTCAGGACGTGCTTTTTCCTTGCCTGCACTCTCTTCCCTTCTTTTACTTCTCAAGTCAGTCATTGAAACAGGACTCTTGAGGTAAAATGAAGAAGAAGAGAAGTAATACCTCCCTGCTTCCTCTTGCTAAACAATAGGGAGAGATCAAAGTTAGGGTCGGAACCGGTATTGTCAACTTCTAAAAGAGCCTGCTCATCATGTCTAACTTTATTTGACAGTATCTATACAGGCTTCTGTATCTAAAGATGATTTCATTGTCAATATGCAATCAGGCAGGTCAATGTTCATTTCATTTGTGAAGAAAACCACATCAAGCAAATTTCATTACAAAACCTAAAAGTCGATATACATTTGCACCAGTGTTTTCTAAAAAAATGAGTATGAGTACTGCTTTACCCTGAAATAACATTTTTATGGATTGGGTTTTTGACTAAAAGAAGTAGGAAGCCATATTTACTTTTGGACTATTATTGGACAGTGTTTGGTATGAAGATAGTGATACGAAGAATGACTTTGGAGCTCATTTTGTTTTGAATGTGTTTATTGGTCAGGCATGGTACCTATACAAGTTGAAAATGACTATGTAAAAAAATACTCCTATGTATCAACTGGTAAATGTCAGAACATTACTACTACTGCTACTTCATAGCTAGTAGTTGTTTAGTGTGCAGTATTTATGGACACTCTGATACGAATTTTCTTTTGATTTTTCATTAATTTTTGTAACTCATAAGAGAGTACAGTAGTGTAAGCTAAATGCTGTATGTAGCACCTGCCACACAATAGATGTTTTTATTTCCCTTAAGAGTTTAATACAATTTGTCCTTCTAGGTGTTGCCCACCGTTTCACAGAGCTTTTGAGTCCTTTGCTAGGTTCTCTTTCATCTCACACAAGAGGGGGAGACAGAGAGATGGTTTTACATGAGCCAGACCTGGAGGAGGCATCTACCCCTTTAGCCACATTCTGTTGGCAAGAACTTGGTCATGTGGTACACCTCACTGCAGGGGAGTCTGGGAAATATAATCCAGGCCTGTGTGCAGGGGGGAGAGAAATTTAAGTTTGGTGAACAAGTAGCTAATCTCTTCCACAAGGGGGTGTTATTTCTCCTTTTATAGATAGGAAAATAAGACCTAAAGTTCAAATAATATCTGATATCATATACTTGGCTAATGGTGATACCACATCTGTCTAAAAGTCCATGTTTGTAATCATTGCCTTCTCATTAAACCCTGGGCTGTACAGTGCGCTACCTTCCTGTGATTTACCTTGGAATCACATAGTATCTTCCCAATGAAAAGATTAGCCAGGGAGATGCAAACTAAGCTTTGACTTTATGCTCTGTGCAGGGGCCTCCATTAGACCTTGCTGTAGCTCCATTGACAATGCTGAAATCCTAAAACAGAAGTAATAAGTACAACTTTGGGGAAAATTTCAAGAACCAGCTGGCATTTCCTGTGCTAGCTCATTCTACTATCATGACAACACGTAGTGCTCCAGTTGGGAGCTGTTTTGTCAACCTTTGTTCCTGTTGAGAGTGATGAGCAGGGTCCTTCTGCAGAACCATGGCTAGTGTGGAGTACGAGTGACAAGTAAAAATTTGTATAAGGCACTGAGTTTTTATTTTGTGCTGTGGTTGTTACTGAAGCATAGCCTAGCCTTTTCTGAATGGTAACATAGTATGTCTGTCTTACAGGAATTTTTTTAGAAGTAAATAAATATGTCCATGTCCCTGTGTCTGTGTATCCAATGATATTTATTCAAGTCTTATTTAATAAGTATGGTTGAAATTTATGCTATAACCACACAATAGAATATATAGAACTCATACAACAGTTACAATTTAAGCCTGTATTTACCCTACATGAAAAGATGTCCATGATCTATGATTATGTCGAAAATGTAAGTTGACAAATACATAAAATTATATATATATGTTATTTCATAATGTCAATAAGAACTTTATTCCCACTTTTGTGAGACTTCACAGGAAGAGAGCTGGAGGAGGTGATGGCATCTAGCACTATTCCTGATGTAGTTCCACTTACTGCCATCTTTTGCCTGAATCACCAAATAATGGTCTTCCTACCTCTGCTTTGGCCCCTCTAATCCTTTTTCCACACAATAGCCAGTGTGGTCTTTGTAACAGATGTTTTATGTATTTTTTTCTCTTATTAAAAACTGAAGGTTTACCCTCAGTGTTACTATGCAAAGCTCCATGTCTTATCCTGGGTTCCTAAAAAACAGAACAAAGACACAGTGTTAACATTTTACTGGGAGGTGCAGTCCTACAACGGAGAGAGTGAGGACAAAGGGTGATGAGAAAGACAAGACGACACAGCAGAGAGGTGTGTTACCAAGGTGGCCACTGCTTTATGATCTGCTTGAGATCAAGAATGGTTGCTTGACAGGTACAGTGTCTTTGACTATGTGAGACATTCCTGATGTGTGTACACAACAACACATCTTAAAGGAAAGCACATCTCATCAGAAAGAGGAGCTGTGAGAGAATTTGTCTGCTGGCTCCTTCAGGTCTCCTGTAGGTAAACTCCCCCATGCATATGGGTTCCATCATCCAGGCCCTGTGAAGATGCTTAGGAAGTGGATTCCACATGTGCTGCAGTGAATCAACTGAATGTGAACTTAACAGTGGGTAGCATGGATTTGGGGGCATGTGGCACTTGGCGTTCAGGAGGAAATATCTAGTGGGCTCACATGAAATTTCACAGCAACCACACAGGCTGAGGTAGAACAAAGTGGCAGAGGGTCCAGTAATGGGGGGAGGGTAGAAAAAACTTTGAGCATGTAATGTGTTGTGTTGTGATGGATATAGTTGATCATAGTTGGGAACCTAGGTCCTGGCACACTCAAGTCCTTACTGGGTGTAGAAACAGGTTAGTTCTTGTTTCCTTTTCCTATCCCTTACTAATTTATTTAGGTTCTCAACTCTGTTTCCACTCTCTTTTGTTCTCAGTTCTTTCTTACCATCTTTGAATTGTTTGACTCTGCCTACTTCCTTCACCACATCAAAAGCTCAACAGAAGCAAAGCCTTTTTATTGTCCCCCCCCCAAAGGTAAACACAGAGTAGAAAAGCAAATAGTAGTTAATTGATGAATGACAGTGACAATATTTATTTAACAATTATCATATTTTAGGTAATAATATAATTTCTCTGATAATTGGATTTTCAAAGGCTTCTTGGGTCAGGTCTCCACTATTACTTTAGTTTGTTCTTTTTCTGTAGAGAACTAGATACATGTTTCCTGACATGAATTAGAATCAACTCTTCTTTTAAATTCCCGTGTTAAAGGCATTCCAAAACCTGTTTGATATAAAAATAAATTTCTATATTGAAGGTATTTCAGAGCTTGATTGAGGGGCACCTGGGAAGCTCAGTCCGTTAAGTGTCTGACTTCTGCTCAGGTCATGATCTCGTGGTTTGTGGGTTCGAGGTCAACATAGGGCTCTGTGCTAACAGCTCAGACAGAACCTAAAGCTTGCTTTCGAGTTTCTGTCTCCCTCTGTCTCTGCCCCTCCCCACTTGTACTCTGTCTCTCAAAAATAAACATTGAAAAAAAATTAAAAAGGGTCACCTGGTGACTCAGTTGGTTAAGTGTCTGACTTTGGCTCAGGTTGTGATCTGGCTATTCCTGAGTTCCAGCCCCATGTTGGACTCTGCTGACAGGTCAGAGCCTGGAGCCTACTTCGGATTCTGTGTCTTCCTCTCTCTCTGCCCCTCCTCTGCTTGCGCTCTGTCTCTCTGTCTCTCATACATGCCCTTAAAGTTCAGTCTTGAACATTAAAATTGTCTGGGGACTTAAAAAATAGGAATGACAAAGGCTGACCCCAGGGATTCTTATTTAACTGACTTTAGATGCAAGCTAAAATGCAGTTTTTTTTTTTTAATGCCTATTTTTAGAGAGAGAGAGGGAGTGAACAGGGAGGGGCAGAGAGAGAAAGGGAGAGAGAGAATTCCCAGCTGGCTCTGCCCTGTTAGTGCAGAGCCAGATGTGGGGCTCGAACCCATGAACGATGAGATCATGACCTGAACCGAAGTCAAGAGTTGGCTGCTTAACTGACTGAGCCACCCAGGTGCCCCAAAACACATATTTTTTAAATTGACCCTATTTGATGGCTACGTGTAACTGAGGTTGAAGAATTTTGAGAAGAAATCTCAAAGTGTGATCCACAGATATTTGGGGATTGTTATGAAACTTTGTGATCATTGAAGCTCTTATAATATTAATACAGATTTTATTCCTGATATGAATAAATGAATTTTTCGGTTTCAAAGGCTTCTAGGTATGTTGCCAATATTAGCACCAATTTCATAAATTGTTTTGTTTGGTGTTGGTTAGCAAATTGGGACTCTGACTTACTAACTGAAATTACTGTTTTCAAATATCTGAAAAATCAAAGGATGGTTATAGTGTCAGAATTGAGAGATTTAGTGGTCTTTGGTTAAACTCACTCATTTTGTGGATGAGGAAGTTGAGACCCAGAGGGATGATAGAATACAACTAGTCAGATGACGAACTGGGACTTTGAGGCTCCTAGCTGACAGTCTGGTACTCTTCGTTTTACCCTTGCCTCTAGGGAGCCTTGTGAAATATCATAGGACTTCAGACTTCAGTTCCTTTTGAGCCAGATCCTAAAAATTCTACCATTTGTTATTTAAACCCCAGTGCTAAGTTCTAATTACCATTCAGTAATTACTTTACAGTGAACAGATGTGTGTTATTTTCTAGAAGAAGAAAAAAAAAACTGAAATGTGTTCTACACCTGTACCTTCTGCAATGTTTCTCCACTGAGAAGTAGCAATCAGCATTAATGTATAAACTCAAGTTGCAGAGGTCTCAGATTTAGCTGATGCCAAGGCAGAGTGCAGTGTAAGGGTTTCTGTTGCCAACAGATCAAATGTTCTCCAGGCTCCCATCAGTGTTCCCAGTTGCCAGTCACCAAAACTATGTTTCCCCTTGAAAAGCAGGTTTTGTTTTTATGTGGTTAAGTGGTACCTTGGTGAAATGAGATGGTCCCTTTCTCATAGGAAATTATTTCCCTGGGAGCATCAGGTAACAAAAGTGTAGAAATTGAGGATCTATTTCTGTTACTATTTTGTTATATTGTACACAACTAAGATTACAGAATTTGGGGTGTGATTAGCAACAAATTACATCAATGGACTTGAAGTATTCTTTTACTTTTTTGGGTGGAATGGGCTCATTGGCATGGCACAGCTCTTATGCTCAGAAATGAGTTTAGAAAATGCCAGTAGGCTTGTTTCAAACTGGGATTCATTACGTCATGTCATGTGGCTGAGTATTGTTCGTTTCACTCAAATTCCGTGCTTAAAATTTTGCACTCTTTCAACCTGGGCTTTAAACTGAGTATCTATGATTATAAAATAGTGCTAATTTAAAAAAAAAGTATTTGTTCAGTAGGTTTACTCCTAGAGACATGGGTTATATGGTTCAAATACATCAGGCTTCTGAGTGTGGAAATTGTTTTCCTTGTAGCTAAGGGATACAGGTACAAATAGTTGAGTTGAAGTCTGAATATTGCTGCATCCCCAAACAACCCAACACTTAAGATGAATTCATGCTTATTTCTAAATTTGGACAGTTGGTGAGTAGAATATAGTGGAACGTCTTAAATGGTATCGTCATGGCAGTCAGGCGTGACCAGATAGTTCAGATTTATATTTGTTTAGTGTTGAACTTTTATCTTTCTTTTTTCTTTTCAAAATTAGTAATGGTAGTAAATCAGGCAGTGTCTTAGATGGAAGAAGAAGGAATTTATGCATGACTGAATTTTGACATCATAAGTTGACATTAGAGTATAAATCTCCTAAAGTCAAAATTGACAGTGTAAAAATTTTCACTCAGAGAAAAAAGCACATGAAATGAATCCATGATCCTGTGAACCATCAAAGCCTTAGGTAGGATAGCGTTTCTCCCTAAAGGGAGGGCATTATGCTGCAATCCAGTAGGTACATAATAAATAAATTTCAATGTGTATAGTCTTCAATATAGAAAAATATAATCTAAGAGTCTGATTTAGTACTAATTTAAACTGTCATTGTCAGTTGAAAAGAGGAAATTCTGCATAAGGGAAAATAATCTCTTAGCATTGTAATTCTTTTTTTTTTTTTTTAACATTTTTATTTATTTTTGAGACAGGGAGAGACAGCGCATGAATGGGGGAGGGGCAGAGAGAGAAGGAGACACAGAATCCAAAGCAGGCTCCAGGCTGTCAGCCCAGAGCCCGATGCGGGGCTCGAACCCACAGACCGTGAGATCATGACCTGAGCTGAAGTCGGACGCTTAACCGACTGAGCCACCCAGGCGCCCCTCTTAGCATTGTAATTCTTAAGAAATGTTATATTTTAAATATATATAGTAATTTGGAAGATAATCCATATCCCACCCATGTATTCTTAACTTCCCTGGAAAACATGTTAATATTTTGCAGTGTTTGATTTACATCCGTTTTGATGACATAGAATCAAACCCTTAAATTACAGATACAAACCACCTACTTTCTTGTAGGTCTTGCTCTTTTTCATCATGTTAGACAGAGTCATAGCCCACTATTCTACAACTCATCGGTGTATTATGGATGCTGCTTCTTTGACTTTTGTGACTTCAAATAAGCAGACTTGTACATTGTAGGCACTTGGACCTATGTTCTGAAATGTCGATCTTTATCCTCTGTTCAGGAGCCTGTCTCTTTGGATTTTACATTAAATGTAGGATTAAGACTTACCTGACTTCTTAAAGTTGCTCTTTCAAGGACTGAAGTTCAGCCCTTGGAATTTAGTCTGCTTCTTGGGACTTTGATGAATGCTACTGGGCTTTCCTGTAACGTGATTCTTCATCCCCACGCTTTACCAACCCTCTCTTTTGAACTTCCTTCTTGTTTATATTAGGAAAAAGTTGCCCTTTATTTGTTACCATTCTTTCAGACAGTGTATTTTCTGACTAGGCTCCTTGTCACCTTTCTGGCCTTGAGGGTTGGTGTGGTTCCAAACGAGTTAATCTTGTTCCACTGTGGACTTTGCGGTTGATACCATTTAAGAAAAAGATTGATTGCCTGCACCTCTGGAAGTGATTTCATGCTGTTGGATCTGATCTTTTGTAAACTGTCAATTTTTTAACTTCTATTTTTCCTCCTTGAGAAAGGTTTGAAGGTCATAACCACTTACAGGTTATGATAATCACAGTATCTTCTTCGCTGATGGGAACATCTTCTCTGTAGAAGACATATTGATGACAAAGCAGTAAATGACTGCCTTTTCCTCAAATACCTGGAGTATATCAGAAAATTACAGGCCTAAGACAAGCATTATGAAGGGAAAATCATCCTTAGAAAATGAAATTTTTTCTTGGTTTCACAAGTAATACATGTTCATTTTAGAAAATTTAGAAAATACAGCAGTGCATGAAGAAGAATAAGTTAACTTTGAGTCATTTTTTCCTAATTCAGACATAAAGATAGACATGTATATACTCATAGAATAAATACTTGAGTGCCTACTAAATATTAGGTGTAGAAAGAGAGTAGTAAATAAATTTAATATACATAGTCCACTCATGGAGCTTAAAGTCAATAGAGGAAAAACCTAACCCATGAAAACAAATTGAAAAAAAAAGTGGTGTGACTATAACAAAGAAGTATGGTGATAGTAGTTGTGATTGCGTGGGAAGGAAGAGTAGATTACAAGGGCTGACAGCGTGGGTGAAAACTAATTAGTGTATTGGGAAATGCCAGTATTTAGAAGAGAGCTTTTCAGCTAAATTTCGCAGGGCGAGGAATCAGGCAGTTGAAGATCAAAGCAGATCAAGGAGATGGAATTGGATGTGCAGAATATGTATGGATGTGAAAAGGTTTGGCATGTGGCTGTGGTTGGGAGGAGACCCCATCACTCTAATTATAGCTTTCTATGGAGGTGTTAAGGGGAGATAAGAGTACAATAACTAAAAGTACAACACATTTTTTGATATAACCAGTTTGAGGTAAATTCAGAGTTTACAAAAGTACATTTTCAAATCAAATAGTGTGGTATATTTATATTAAAGAAATTGAGAATGTTGAATATACGGTCTTACAACTTTGTTTTAAATCATAAGTTAATTCTTATTTACTTATTTATTTATTTATGACACATGTCCAACTGTGGACATGTAGAAACTAACAGATTTGTAGGTCTTTTTCAGTTTCTTTCTTAAGCTTTCTGTAGTTTTCGGTGTATAGATTGTTCTATTTGGTTAGATTTGTTCCTAGGCATTTTATGTTTTTTTGGCAATTATAAATGGGATCGATTCCTTGATTTCTCTTTCTGTCATTCATTCTTGTTGTTGATTCATTCTTGATTTTATATCCTGCCACTTTGGTGAATTCATGCATCATTTCTAGCAGTTTTTTGGTGGAATCTTGTGGGTTTTCCATATAGAGTATCATGTCATCTGCGAAGAGTGAAAGTTTGACCTCCTCCTGGCTGACTTGGATGCCTTTTACTTCTTTGTGTTGTCTGATTGCTGAGGCTAAGCCTTCCAATACTACGTTGAATAACAGTGGTGAGAGTGGACATCCCTGTTTTGTTCCTGACCTTAAGGGGAAAGCTCTCAGTTTTTCCCCATTGAGACAGATTTGTAAATTGGCTTAGATATTTAGCATATAATTTTAAAATTCCTTATCTTCAGGGTACCTTGGGTGGCTCATTCATTTAAGTGCTCAACTCTTGATTTTGGCTCAGGTCGTGATATCATGGTTCCTGAGTTCGAGACCCGTGTAATGCTCCATGCTGACAATTCAGAACCTGCTTGGGATTCTCTGTCTCTCTGCCCCTCTCCTGCTCTCTCTGTCTCTGTCTCTGTCTCTTTCTCTGTCTCCCTTTCTCTCTTTCTGAAAATAAATAATACACTGAAAAAGTTCCTTATCTTAAACTCTTCACCTTACATATTCTGATACACATATTTCTAGTATTAAGTCAAAGGAACCCTTTCCCCTGATTAGAAGGTAAAGTGAGTGTTGATATACAACAAAGAAGGATTGATCCCAATTTACTATTCTTCTTCCCCAGATTCTCCAATCATGAATGAGGTCTTTCCATTTCTCATAGTACTAGGATTGGCTTATCAGATTGTCCTACAGCAACTTCAATTTTGCTTATCAGGACCAAAATGTGTGATCCTGTTTTCTATTTTTAGGGATTCTAGGAAGCTGTGCTTTGACATGTGAGATGTGAGGAGCATCTGTTAAAGAGAATGCTAGAGTTGAAGGTGTTAAATGTTTAAAGAAATGATAAAACTTTGGGCTCAGCTTCCACCTAGGTTTACAAAGGGATTGCATATACTAGAGAGCTAATTCTCAGCACATTTCTATGAGACAGATTTAATCTTCCATAAATACCTAGATGCACAGAGATGGTGAGTTGGCACAGTGTTCATCTTTATATGTCTAGCTTGATGTTAACAGTAGCTCTGAAGGCAGAGAGTTGGTGATATGTATTTTAACCAGTTCCTAATTTTGGGCCTTCATCTATCTTGGCTATAGCTTAATACTTTTTTGTAGGGCTCCAAAAATACATAAATGTCTGAGATAATTTTGAATTTTCATACCCCAGTTACACAGAAAACTTCTAGAAATATATGTGAACCAGTCATAGAATCTGTCAGTGACCTGGACTTTATTTCATTTATTTAAATTTTCTTTTTTCTGGTATGCCTTTTTCACCTGTTACTGAAAAATGTCATTTGGCTTGGCTTTGCCAAAATCCATTTGGGTTATGGTGAATCTTCCAGGCCATTGTGTTATTTTCATGTATATTATTTAGAGGCCTCCAGTTACCTACTGAATTATCTATTAAAGTACCTTTTCTAGAGCTTTGAAGTTTGTGTTCCCTATATTTTAAGGCATCGTTCTTTGGATGATTCTTCAACTTTGGCCCATATCAAAAATAAAAGATAATAAAAATATGACTTTGTTTTAATTGGACAAGGTAATTTATATAATTTTTATTTATTTACTTAGAACTCATAATCATTATTCACATTTCAGTCTGATTTAAACATTTTTTTTGTGTTTGTTTTGAGCAGAGTCTTAAGCCATCAAATATTCCCAAATAAAAGATGGCATTTTTGAGAAATATAGACCTTATAGTTAATGGAATTAGGTTTCCCAAATTCATACCACATCTGTATTTATTTCTCTGTGATAACTTTGTTCTTACATCTAACACATTTCACACAGTGTATCCATTTAATTTTATCTACCAGGAGACTGTTGTTTTACTGTGTTCAAGATGTCATTTAAATAATTTGATCAGTATTTTACTAGTTGGTTTTGGACAAATACAGGTACTCATTTCTTTTTTTCTGCTGTCACTTAAAATATGTCCCTCCTCTGGTATACTATTGTCTTAGCTCAGGCTGCCATAACAAAATTGCATATCCTGGGTGACTTAAACAACAGGCATATATTTCTCACAGTTATGTATATTATATCTGTAGTTAATAGGATGTTTATTAGAAACCTGGGTATTTGACAGAAAGTTGATTGAGCCAGAGTCAGACTTCCTACAAAATTTTATCTACCACTGTTGGCCTTAAATATGCTTCCTGTAAAAAAAAAAATGCTGATATGCCTGGAAATTTTGAGAGGGATTTTTACTCTGTCCTCTTGTACAACAAATGAAAACTGGAGTTAAAATGGTCATGTTGGTCCATGTTATTTGTTTCCTTAATCCCTGAAAGCTACTTCTGGAATTCTAAACCATTATAAGGGACTCTGACAGAAGTCAACCATGATGACCTAGGTATAGCATGGGGAATTTATAATGCCAGAGGGCTAATATAGACTGCATTTACACCTTTTATGCCCTCTCTTGCATTCTCTAGATACAAATTTTGGCTATCCTATCCTTCCTGAAAAACCACAAGAAGGCTTCCTACTTTCTTCTCTAGGATTGCTCTAATACTTGAAGCTTCCTGATAAACATGACCCATAGGGAATGGAGAATCAGTACATAAATATTACCCTTTTCAGTATTTTGAATTGACAGCTTTGAAGTTTATTTCACTCTGTGCTGCAGTGGAATTAATCCCCACTTGCCCATGGTGGTAACCAAATTAATAAAACACCCTTGGGGAGCGCCTGGCTGGCCCAGTTGGTAGAGCATGTGACTCTTGATCTTGAGGTTGTAAGTTCGAGCTGCATGTTGGATATAGAAATCACTTAAAAATAAAATAAGTAAAAAAATAAACAGGTTGGATGAGTTTTCCTTCCTTAAGTTTTCCCTACCTCCTAGCCACCTCTTTTTCACCCCTACTCCTTCTGTTTTGTAGAATCTCTCCTAAAACTAAGTCAATTGACAAGTCCTATTCTCCATGTACTTTTAAGGAGCCGTCAAGCTAAGACACATTCGCACTTAGAAATTCTAGGAACCTAGATAAGTTACTGAATGTCTCTGTGCTACAGTTACTTCATCTTTGTGGAGTAACAGGTGCTCACTATGCAGGAAAGAGTTGGTACAGCAGTCCTGACACTGAGTTGTTTTTGTGAGATTGGCCCTTGGCTGGTACTGATAGAATTTTTCTTGCTAATGGGTAAAGGTTGTTCACTATGCTTGGACTGTTAATACAAATAATGTGGTTTCTGCTCAACACCTTCTTTCCTGTAATATGGAATTTTGATAATTCTAGGCAGAGAGTATCTATGAGCCAGCTCTCTAACAAACAGACACTGGAACTAAGTCTTTAATAGGCTTCCCTGGGTGGAAATATTGCACACATGGTGATGCATTTTCCATGCTGGGACAAGCCCACCACATGGGAGGGGCGAACATAAACTTGCATATGGATTCCTTCAGATTCCATCTGTATTTTTTTCTTTTATTCAATTGTGTTCCTAATACACATTAGTAATAATTCTTTAACCCTAAGTGCAGCTTAGATGCTGCGTCCTGTGAGTGTTTCTAGCAAGTCTTTGAATGTGGGAGTCGTTTTGGACACCCTTAACAGACCTGCTGTGATTTTGTGAAAATAAAATAAGAAGCAATAGAAGAGATTTTTAGCACAATGCTTCTAACCTAAGTGTTTAATAAATTAAGAATTTATTAAAGTACTTCCTGTCAGCTCAGTATTGGGTAGCAGTTGGTTTTGGGGTCCCTGGTAATCAGATTGACTGAGTGTATGGGTCCTGTTAGAGTCTTAAGAGAGATAACAACATGGATTGGAGGTACTGGAGTTGAAATTTCGCTTATAATGCTCAATGCAATTGTTTTGAAACCCTAGTTCTCCTCCCTCATCTTTTGTGCTATTAATAGGAAATGTAGGGGCGCCTGGGTGGCGCAGTCGGTTAAGCGTCCGACTTCAGCCAGGTCACGATCTCGCGGTCCGTGAGTTCGAGCCCCGCGTCAGGCTCTGGGCTGATGGCTCGGAGCCTGGAGCCTGTTTCCGATTCTGTGTCTCCCTCTCTCTCTGCCCCTCCCCCGTTCATGCTCTGTCTCTCTCTGTCCCAAAAATAAATAAAAAACGTTGAAAAAAAATTAAAAAAAAAATAGGAAATGTAGAGTACTAGCTAATGACTTTTCTATTTTTGTCTACACAGCAGCCTTCCCTCCCAGCCCCTCTCCCACTCACCACTTGCCCGAAAGTTTCCATTCAAAGCCATTGACCTGAACTGGTTCCTTACCTCTCTGAGTTGGCACCATTTCCCATTTGCAGTGACCTTTCTCTCCCATTGGCATGTTCACTTCTTCCTTTTTAAGTTTTATTTAAGTGATCTCTACACCCAGTGTGGCGATTGAACTCACAACCCCAAGATCAAGAGTTGCATGCTCTTACAACTGAGCCAGCCAGGTGCCCTAGCATGCTTATTTCTGACCACTCACCAGGACCTGTCTCACATCCTGTTGCTGGGAACTTAGGGCAGACTACTAGAATCCTATGGGTCTCTGCTATAGTTGAAAATTTTGGATATGAGTGTGAAGATACGGATTCTGCATTATAACTTTGCCTCTATCTTTAAGATCTGGACCAAGTTATTTAGATTTCCGAAGGCTCTGTATGGTAATCTGTAATGCCAGTACACTTTAATAAAATAATACAATAATATTGTACATTAATACAGTTTATTTACTGGGGATTATTTCCTGGATTGGGGTGGGATGGAGGCTCAAAATGAGATAATACACTGGGAAAACACTGGTGACACTAAGTGCGGCACCTGTGTTTGCTGTTTTAGTTTTTCCTTGCTGTATGGTTGTATTTTGCTGTTATCTTCTCACTTTTATTTATGTTCTATTTTGTTTATCCAAATAGATTGTAAACTTCTTGAAGGTTAGGGCTGCCATTTCTACATCATGACATTCCCTACAGTCATTAGCAAAGTGGTACAGTACTGTAGGGAGCTCGGTTAAGAATCACATCAAGTTTGTTGATGAGGACCTGGAAGTTCGGAAACAGTAGGTAATAAAGATATTTGGAAGAGAAGAAAACCCTGGATTGAGAGTAACCATGTTACATACAGAGCCAGCGCTAATGAAGGGGCAGATTTTCAGGATGATTATGGAAGAGTCAAATTTTCTACACTGCTGGTTAAAGACTCCTTCATTATTAGCTGCTTTAGAAATAAGTGCCCTCTTGCCCTGTAATTTTGTTCCATTAATTATGTCAGATGTTGGTGGTATTTGAGGCAAACAACCCTTAGATTTCCATTTCACCTTTATCATTGGCAAACATTTATCATAGATAGGACTTTTAAGTTCTTTAGATTTTTTTTCTCACGGAAATCTAAAAAGAGCCAAACAGTAGTGACCTATCTAAATGCACTTATTATAAAAAACAGTAATATAGACTACTATACAATAAGTATTTTAGCCATTGCTTTATTTAATAAATATTTATGTAGTTCTTATGTGTCAGGTAATATTATAAAAACTTGACATGTTAATTATTTTAATCTTTCTAACACTTTGTGGTGACTATCACCATTATTTACATGTTACAGAAAAACTCAGGCATGGAACGGCAAGTAAATTATCTATAATTACACAACTATGCAAATGGCTAAGGATACAGAACCAAGTCAGTCTGGCTTTATAATATGCATCTATGCATTGTCACCTGTGTATTTAACAATTTGTACTTATATCCATCCATGGTAATGTTACTCTTTTGTTAATTGTTTGGGTGCTAAGTTGATATCATGACTCAGAAAACCAACCATCCTGTCTTGTGTATTTATAAACTTCAGTGGTTAATTTATCTTTGCATTACTGTATTTTCAATTTCCATTGTAATTAAGTTTAAGTAAGCAAATGGGTGGGTTATAAAATATGGGTAGGCTAGAAATGCTTGGTAAATATCTCCAAACTCTAAGTTAATGTAATGAAAACAACTAATAGGAACCTTGAGAACACATCCTTCGGTGCTGTTGTTAGCTTGATATTCTTAGCAGAGCTGACCTGATATTCATTGTCTTTGTTCATTTTACAGATAATTCAGCATTAAAAGCATAAGATATGAAAAGGATGAAAAGATTATGCCCCACTTTACATATTTAACTAAATTATTATCCTTTGACCTTTTGACCAAACCAAATTCATCTTCTCTCTCCCCTGCACCTCACCCACTTTAATACTGCAGCACAGATTTAATGGATTGGGAGTCTGTGAGTAAGTAATAAGAACATGGAGAAGAGTGGCCAACATGATTAAGATTTTATTTGTAGCGTAATTCCATTATAATTAACATTATGTAACTGGAGAAATATGGTGTTTGCATCTCTTCCTGGCAGCTGTTTTTAAGTCAGTGGCAGAAAGGAGATTAAGTAGTAAATGAAGACCTATTTATTGAAATCGTGTTTGCATCTAGTGTTGTTGGATTCATTTGTTTGTTTCACAAACCACAGTTAATTTAGTAAGGAAAATAAGCAATATGTTTTACAAGCATGCTAAGTAAAATTTGTTTGCAGTGCTTTGAAATACCGGTTAAACTTTTTACATTGGAGGTAAAATACCACTTAAAGGTCTACAAAATGGTAGATGTTTAAATAGACACAGGTTTATTCCACTATCCAAAAATGGACAAGCCCTGTGAAACCTTTTGTAAGCTGAAATGGCATAAAGTGAAGAGTGTCCCCCACTTTCTGAGTTCCAGTTCTGACACTTTGCTTTTACACAGAATTACATTACTACCTGTTTTTGCTAACCAAAGGGAATCTGAAGAGGATTTTTGCTTTTATGAAAAAGGCCATTAACTGCTAATGTGGGTAACTCAAACTTTGGGAAAGCTGGGGATACTTGTAATACTTTTTTCCAAAAAAGATCAACAGAATTTAAAGTTAAGTAAATAAAAATAACCATGGTTTTGTATGTAGAGAAAAACATTTTCAATTTGTTACAGTGATTTTTTTGTCTAAAAAAGAATTGCCAATTAATGATATAATCAATTCATGGAAATTCAGACTCCTCTAGCCAAGAGCTGGACAGTCTAGGGTCCTGTGGTCAAATCTGGTTCACGAGCTCTTTATGTATTGCCCACAAACTGAGACTGTTTGTTTGTCTGTTTGTTTATTAAAGTTTATTTATTTTGAGAGAAAGACAGTGAGAGTGTGGGAGGGGCAGAGAGAGAGAGAGGGAGACAGAGAGAAACAGAATTCCAAGCAGCCTCCTCACTACGAGCACAGAGCCCAACGCAGGGCTTGAACTCATGAACTGTGAGATCGTGACCTGAGCCAAAACCAAGAGCTGGATGCTTTTCCGACTGAGCCTCCCACATGCCCCTATTTTTTTAGATGGTTGGGAAAAAAAAATCAACAGAATAGATTTCTACATAACATTCAAATTTCAGTGTCCACAAATACGTTATTGTAACATAGCCACACTCATTTGTTTATGTATTGTTGACTACTTTCATGTTATAACAGCAGTTGCAGAGTGCTGATACAGATTTTATGGCTTGTAAGGCTAAGAATACTTATTATTTGGCCATTTACGGAAAAGTTTGCAGACCCCTGCCCTAGCTATTAAAGAAAATACAAGAAAACTTGTATTTCTAATAAAGAAAAAACTTGTATTTCTAATAAAGAAAACACTATTAATAGTGATAATAACACTGTGGTAAGTGCTTTATATACATGATTTCTAATAGTCCTGGTATGACTACACTGTAGCTGAAATTACTTCCAGTTTACAGATTAGGACACTGAGGCTTTGATTTACTTGATTATAGCTGGGTTTTGAAGACAGCCTGTAACAACTTTTAATGTATATTGGCTAGAATTTGGACCTATTTAAAAATAGCACTGTCAGTCTTTTGAAAGCAGGATTTGTCTTCTATCATGTAATTAGTAGTTATTAAGTAACATTGGGTTGATAGATTTGCAATCAGTTATTCCAGTGTATGGAACTTTTCATGTGCCATATATTTATAGGTATCTGCAGGGGAAACTTACTATTCCATTTTGATAGTAGATAGCAGAATCTGCTGTGTCCATATGGATTCTGCTTTTGTTCACCATATATAAAAAATGATTACAAATTAGTGCAACTTTTAGAAATTCTAATACAGTGGTCTTGCCAAATTGGCCTGTATGGCCTTTATTTAAAAATTGTTGCTACTGTGTAATTTACTGTAAGAAGAAAATAAATTGGCAAAGCTGATGGGTGCTCATGGTTATAGCTTACTGAGGCAAGGTTCTGGAAGGGGGCAAGAAGGTATTGATGTTTTTTATTATTTATCTCTTACCTCTGTCACTGAACTAGGGGATCATGGTAAATGATTATTATTATGTTAGAACTTGATGATGATGGGTTTGTGTGTCATTAAAAAGTGGTTTAAGAGGAAATCCATTTAACAGAGTACTTAGGCTAACTTTAAACCTGGGGGAAGAGGTAACCACTATTTCCTCAAGAGCTTTCTGAAATCCAGTTATGACAAGACTTAATAAATGAAACCTGTTAGGTAAACTATATCTTAGTTTGCAGAAATCCTTATGCTGGGGTGCCTGGGTTGCTCAGTTGGGCGTCTGACTTTTGCCCAGGTCGTGATCTCACAGTTCAGGAGTTAGAGCCCTGTGTCAGGCTCAGAGACTGGAGACTGCTTCAGATTCTGTGTCTCCCTGTCTCTTTGTCCATCCCCCTCTTGCACTCTGTCTCTCTCTTTCTCTCAAAAATAAACAAACACTGGGTGTTGTATGGAACCAGTTTGACAATAAATTTCATTAAAAAAATGAACATTAAAAAAATTTAAAAAATCCTTAGGCTTCTTGAACAGATCCTTCAGAGGATCAAGGTTGTAATTACACAGAGCTAAATATTAAATTTTTAAAAATTTTTTTTAAATTTATTTTTGAGACAGAGAGAGACAGAGCATGAGCCAGGGGAGGGCAGAGAGAGAGGGAGACACAGCATCTGAAGCAGGCTCCAGGCTTTGAGCTGTCAGCACAGAGCCCGACACGGGGCTCAAACTCACAAACCGCGAGATCATGACCTGAGCCAAAGTCGGACACTTAACCAACTGAGCCATCCAGGTGCCCCACACAGGGCTAAATATTAGGAAAACAGCCTGTAAGATTCATAGTTTCCTGGATACTTGAAAATAATTACTATTTAGACTTTCTTAGATACAGCTGATAGATTATAGTGTAGATAATGCCTTCAGGACATATTTGTCTTTTAGTATCTTCATTGTCTATAACAGTGACTAAATACTAATAAATGTTATTTTGGCTAACATTTATTAAACACCATGTGCCAGGAGTTATTTTTTTTTCTAGAACATCATTAAGTGTCCACAAAACCTGCTAATCTTAATAATTTATTCCAATATTACAGGGTTGGAAGGGCCACATAAAACACTCAAGGTGGCTGTGATCTTTTCCACTTTGCTGTATTGTAGAGCATACTCTAAATGTTTGATGAGGGAATGTGTAAGTATATGAAAGAGATCATTGTTACAAGGAAAACACCTTCATGTAATTTGAATCTGTTTTTCATCTAAAGTTTCTTTACTCTTAATTCTGTTACTATTACAGTTAAGTTTTTGAGAGATTCATTCTCTTTTTACTTGATTTGAAATAGAATTATTAGGAATAATCTAAGGTATGACTTGTCATTGAACAAATCAACTGCTGCCTGTTCTACTCAGCAATGTGATTGGCTGCCAAGGTTTGGTATTTCTGCTCCCTTTAAGGTGAATTACAAAGAATCAGTTATTCCACATGTTGTTTGTTGAGTTAAAACTAAATGTTAATACCACATCAAATGCCATAGTGTGTATGGCTTGAAGAATTCCCATGTATACCTTAAATGATTTTCACAGGAATGGTATTGGTCACACAGACAGGACTTCTATAACTAAGAAAAAAGTCTCAGAGGATTTAAATGATTCGTCCAGCTAATTGAGCTGAAAACTCAAGCCTTATGACTTTAACACCAAGTTAGGCAATGCCTTTTTTTTAAGGGGCAAGATCTGGATCCACATAATGGGAATCAGCAGGTCTTCACATGCCTAATCAAGATAGGATTGTAAAGATAAACAGCTTCTGCCCCTTTAGAAACCTACTTAGTCCCTGGAACCATCAAAGCACAGGTGCCCACAAAGGACCAAATAGAATGTACTACATCATAGATAGGTATGCACTAGTTCTGCACTAGTGGAAATATGTAAGCCAAAGGTATGATTTCAAGTTTGCTAGAAGTCAAAGTTAAAAGTACAGTGAAACAAGTGAAATTTTACTTAACACCATGTGTTCAAAAGTTTGTATCTACATGTATCAATATTAAAACAGTTATGAATGAGATACTCTAAATTGATTTTTGACACTACATCTTTAATGTTTACTAGGTACATGACAAAACACTCAATAGTCACATCTGGCCAGTGGCTACCTTATTAGACAGCACAGCACTGAACAGTAGGATACTGAGACCAAGCTTTCCTGCTTAGATATGGAGAAGCTCTGAGAGAAAAGTAAGGGAAAAAAGTTCTGATTCATTCCTCTACATCACCCATAATTTGTCATTCAGACGATCTCCTTTATGTTTAAATTTAAATGTCTTTTCATATTTTTAACCTAACCGGCTAGTCATCTCACTGTTTGATATTCAATCATCTGATAAAAAATTTCTATTCTCAAGAGTTCTCTGAGGAAGCAGTATATCTGTGCAAGGAAATACATAAACATGACTCTAGTGATTGGAACAAAATTAGAAGATTCCTGAGGAAAAATTGCTGCTATAATTTAACAAATGCACCTCAGCAACAGCCAAGGCTCATGAGAAGCAAATTGGTTATTTTGGGTTAATGTCAAATGAATGTGCTTTCACTTAACATTTTTTTCTTTTTCTCATTCAGCTAAAATGAATGGTTGATAATGGTTAGGATGTAATTTAGTTACATAAAGAGAAAAAAAAGCTGGAAAAATGTTAAACTATGTGTCAACTTATTCAATCAATTATGTCCTAATAAAATTATATTAATTTTTATCAAGATTATAAGGATTTTGGATTTTTTCCTAATCTTTTAGACCTTTATTAATTCAAAATAAAATATTCCTAGGAAATTGACACACATGATTATACATTACTGCAAAATTCCCCCAGTTGACAAGGCTTACCAAAGCATTAAAGTAGTCATGTTCTAGATACTGATATATGTACTATACACATAAGGTTTTTTTTTTTTTTTTACCATAATGAATGGAACATTCACTTGTCTGAAATTTTGTAGTGTTTCCTAAAATGATTAATCATATCATCATCTAATGACAATGACATGAACTACGCTACACATTTTGTTTTATATACTTGAAACACATTATTTCATTTATTCTTCACTATATAAGTAACTCTTAAAACGAGTAGCAAGTGCCCCAATGACTTTATATTTCTACACTGTATAACTCTAGAGAAGATATTTACAAGTAAAAAAAATTGCTTTTTTACTTTTTATAGATATTGGTAAATAACCCTCTACGGAATTTGTACCAATGGATCCACCTACTAAAAATAGGTATGTGAATGTTTTTTTTTACCCAGTGCACTTACCAACACAGTGTAAATCTATTGATCTTTGCCAGTTCAATAGATGGAAAACATGAGGTGTCAAAATATTCTTTTTTTCAGTTGTATTTTCTGTTGTAGTTGAAATTGAATCCTTATCATAGCCCTTAATCATCCTCACATCTCAAAACAGCCCTACCAGGGGATTAGCAAGTTTTAAATGAGATGACTTTGTCAGTGGAAAGTCATAAGAAAAATTGAGTGAGCTATGTAGGAGCTTCTTCACTTTGGCAGACAGGTTCTCCTTTCAAAAAATGGCTTATTTTTTTCTGAGGTGATTTCAGTGCTTTTGATAGAAATCCGTTCATGTCCTAAGAAGTTAATTAATGAGGCACCTGTTAGGAGCACTCAAACCATCCAAGGATGGCTGGCAAATCTGTCCACTGTTATTATATTTTTAAGGCTAAATGGGGGTTAAACTGAACATTTTGAAATAAGACAGTTATTAAATATATACCCACAGAAACCCCAAAGGGATGCTAAGAATTGATGGACTTTTATTTTTACTTCCAGGATTCTTAACTGATCCAGGAATGAAATCCACTGTTGACTCTTCACTCAATAAAATCATATGAATATTGAGTACTTTATTGTCTGTCAGTAGATGGCATTCTTGACTAGAAACATACTTCATAACTTCACTTCGTGGCCTCTCCATAACCTCTTAAGTACTTGGTTAAAAAGCTTCTGCTTTGTTAATTTTTTTCCCAGTCTTGTGATGTATTCTATATTCTTTAATAGCTATATGCATTGACTATTATATAGGCAGCTCTTGTGAACTAGGCATGTACAATTCAGCATTAAATAATTGTCTTTGGAATAATACCACTTAAGGATTATTTCCAGTGACTGAGGACAGGTGTAGACGGCATGAGAAATGAGGTCTTTTTGAGATATGGAGATCATTTTCTTTGGATTTATTCCACTGACCTCTCTGGTAAACCTTTTAATGGAGCAGCGGTATGACAAAATCATCCTGGAAATCATAGTTCTTCTGTCTTGCAGAGACTTGAATGTCCTCTAGCACACCACTTTAATTTTATAGATGAAAAAGCTCATTTCTTTCCCAAGAAAGTTCTTGGAAGAGTTAGGACTCCTTGATTTGAGCCCAGTGATTCACCTTTCTCAAAATTACCCATGCCCTGTTTGAGCAAGAAGTGAAATATACAGCAAAGGTGGAAAAATTGCAATCACATGGAAAATCCACCTTATTTAGTTAGTGTTGGCAGTATTTCTTTACTGTTCCAGCCATCCCATATGAATCTTTGCTCTCTGAGGTATCTAATAGGCTTTCTTTGTTTGTGGATGATAATTTGCCAGCTAGCTTTTAGATTCTGAGATGGCAACTTTACCATCTGGTAAGAAAACCAGGATTAGATAGGTATTAAAAGATCTTTTGTTGCTCTAAATAAGACTTAAAAACTTTATCAGCTTGTGGAATTTCTCTCCTTAGACAGAACTACTCATACATATGCCTTTATTCCAGACCCTAGACCAGGAAATCTTTGACAGGATTTATGCTGATATATCTGATAAGAAAATTCATTAAATGACATTTTAGAGAGATGAGAAGACTGAGTATGATACCTGGAGTTAGTAAACTATAAAATAAATTTATAAAATAATTTCCTTGAGCATAAGGCCAGATGCATTGTTGATTACGTTTGTCAGAAAGATCAGTGTGTTAGTGGGGTCCTAACAAAGAGCATATTGCTCTTTTCATATTTTTTTTCTATTTTCCTTCTCTTGAGTCAGTAGCACCCATCTCGCTGTCAGAATAGCATGTGATTGCATTTTCAGTATTACCTCAGTCTCTAATGATTCAGGCTTATGCTAAAAGAGGACCAGATACTTGTTTTCCTTGTTGCTTGAAGCTTTGACAAAATCTGTTCATTTGCTTTGAATAGTATTGCTCTGAGTTTATTTTTTGCTTGGGAAAAAAAAAAGGCTATAGTTATTTGGAAAAATTGAGTTTTCATCTATCTTGGCCTTTCTGTCATATTAATAAGATCTGCTGTCTTAGAACTCTGAGAACTAACAAAAGAACAAAGTGGTTGAGAAGACTTATGAGTCTATACATTGCAGAAACAAAAGATGTACTTTTCTCCATTCTACTTGTATTTTGAATAGAGTTTGAATTGAATGATTATTGTGAATGCCATGAGATTTAATGGTGCTGTTATCAATTTGTACATTTAGCCAGGTATAAAGGATTATACTTGCCAGGTAACCTGAAAGCTTCTTACATTAAGCAGCTTATTAATACAGAAGTTAGTTTTGATGCAGTCGCAAACCCTGGACCCTTACTATCTATGTAGAAGGGGAATATTTCATCTGGTATTTCAACATGCTACAGTACATACTTAAAAAATAACTCAAAATTTTGAACAAATTGAACCTACTGTATATCATTTTATTTTTTTTCATTTTTAAAATAACTCCTGTCATGTTTAAAAAAATTTTTTTTTAACATTTATTATTGAGAGGCAGAGACAGAGCATGAGAATAGGAGGGGAAGAGAAAGCAGGAGACACAGAATCCAAAGCAGGCCCTGGGCTCTGAGCTGTCAGCACAGAGCCCGAGGTGGGGCATGAACTCAAAAACCGCAAGATTATGACCTGAGCTGAAGTCAGACGCTTAACTGACTGAGTCACCCAGGCGCCCCATTCCTGTCATGGTTTTTTATAAATGTTTGATTGTTTCTATCGGCTTAAAATAATATTTCTTCCTGATGAAAATTGTATAGGTCCTTAACTTGTCAGTAAGAGGAGCTTTGGTATCCTATATGATAAACACATGATGTATTTTGATTAATGGTTATGCCAACTAGAGAACCAAATGTCAATAAAATGGTCTATGTTTTAAGTTTTGATGATTTAGAAGTCACAGGATCATGTAACACTGTGTTTATTCTTGGCCTATTTCATTCATTTACTATTGCACACATCCGCTCACACCTGTCCCCCAGGGTTTCAGTGACCACTGTGAGAGAGGCACTGTACTAGGTGCTGGGGTACAAATATGAATACCATCTTGCTTCTGGTCCATACAGTTTAGTTAAAAGAGAAGTGTCACTAACCAGTGTAAAATGTACTATAGGAAATACTGCAATAGGAGATGCAGAGGTAAGCCTTAATTCAGTGGAGAAAGGCTTGGAAAGTTTAGGTTGGTAGAGTTGAGTTTTGAGGGGTGAGTGCTTCGTTAGTTACGATGTAGTATAGATTCCATATATTGTCATGAAAATTTTGTGTAGCAGCAACACAATCCTCATGGAGTTACAGCATGGTGTCATTAGGAGAACTTGTCTGGTTCACATCATCTGGATCACTGCCAAGGCCCTGTAATTTAGTAGAAATTACACAGTAGTTGGAGGTAAGAGGTCTCATTGTACCTATTAGTAATGCGACCACAGGCCAAACATGAAACGTCTTTTACCCTACTTCTAAGTCCAATAACTGGAGATAATACGAGTAGATACTCAATACATGATCCCCTTTGGACATTAAGTCAAACATTTATCTGGAAGTGTGCTGTAAATGGAAAAGCTTCATAAAATGAAACTTCTTTTATTCTATCCATATTCCATACCTACTAAATTTTATTCATTGAATTACATGTGAGGAATAAATAATTTTGTGTTGGTCTTCAAGAAGTAATTAATGCTTTACAAGTATCATTATTGGATTCCACCTTTGGTTTTGGGGCTCAGGAATAATCTTAAATATTTTTCTCAAGAATATAACATGTCTATGTTCCATTCATACCATCATGCCTTAGTATGAATCGAGTATAGAAAAGATATGCCCCCAAACTATCACTTTTATTCACTTATTTTAATTTCAGTCACTAACACCTATGGCATGTCAGGCTCCCTGCTAGGCACCAGGGATATGCAACATCGATGCCACCATCATTTAGTTTACATTGCAGTTAGGGATGTAGTAATAAGTCACATAGACAGTCAGTGATCAATGCTTTGAAGAAGTAAATGTTGTCCTGTGAGAGTATAATATATTAGGAGGACTTGACTTAGGCCTCTTTCTAATGCCTATAAAGTGAAGTTTAAATGGTGATCCACAGAAAGAATAGGTGGAAATGGGTTAAGGGAAGAATTTGCCAGATGAAACAATACTATGTATAAAAACCCTTAAATGGGCAGGATCATGACAGATTTCAAGAACTGAAAACACTTTCTTCTATCTGGAGTGCAGAGGGTGGAGAATGGTGGAAGATACAGGGAATATTTGGCAAAAGCTAGATGATATGGGGATTTGTAGGCCTGTTAAAGAATTTTGGTCATTTTGCATGACTAATAGGAAGACACTGAAGCATCCTCAGAGGGTTGAAATGGGTAGGGGCAAAAAGGATAGGCGATGTCAGTGGTGAATGCAGTGAGAATGTTCTTACTGCTTTTTGAGGTATAAAATGTTGGTAGGTGGAAGGGAGCTGGTGACAGAGATGTGGATGAAGTTAAATGGTCTGGATCTAGTGGTGGATTGACTATTCCAATAGGTGAAAGAAAAAGATGTGTGTGACTCCTACCTCTCTGGCTGGTGAATTATGGTGGTACCATTTACTACGAGCACTGGAAGTAGACCATTTGGGTTCAGGGGAGAATTGGTATAAGAAATCATGTATTTGTATTCAGACATGTTGAATTTGACATCCCTTTAGAGTATCCGAATAGTGATATCAGGTAACCAATTGGCTGCATGTATATAGACCTCAGAAAGGAGAATTTGAAGATAAAACATAAGTCATAGAAATGCAAATATAAATTTGTGTTAAGTCCAAACTATTATCAATATCACTTAGAGTTTAAATTTAGAAAAGGTCAGTGTTCAATTTCTGAGGGTAATAAAAGTGGGGGCATTTGTAAATTTTGGATAACCCTCATACCATTTAAAATTTTTGTGGGGTGCCTAGCTTTCTCCTTCTGAAGAGCATGGGACTTTTGATCTCGGATTCATGAGTTCAAGTTGGGTGTTGAGATTACTTAAAAAAATTAAGTCATAATTTTTAATTGTTGCATAATTTATGTAACCTTTAAATTTTAGATTTCATGTTTTTAAAATAATTCTGATCTAAAAAGATTAGCAATTATTTTTAAAAAGATGGTGAGAAGGGAGATTTTATGTCGTTTACAAGGAATGAATATTAATTGTTGCTCTTTATGACCTGAGGAAATTTTTCCTTAATTTCAAATGATGAGTTTTTAGTTTCATATGAAACTCAAATGTTTACTATAATGTGTACAATAAGCAAAACTATTAGTATCTCTTCTTTATTCTAGATATTTGGATATAAATCAGCTCTTAGGCTTTTTTAATAGATTTACTATGATAGTTTTCTTGCTCACAGTTTAAAAAATTACACAGTTTAAAAAATATCATGATAAAATCAGATCCTCTGTAATTCCCTGAGACACTTTTTTTTTTTTTTTTTTTTTTTTAGCATTGAAACATTTTATTCTAAAACTGGCAGTACTGGCATGCCACTAGCTTAAAAAAAAAAAAGGCCCAGGTTTATGCTGTATTCTAAAATCCATTTCTTTATTTGTAGGTGACGAGCAGTTGAGGTTGAGATGAATAACATATTTAGGGGTATGTACCCTTTATTTAAATAAAAAGATCTATATGTGTAAAGTAGTATATAAATTATCTTTTAGGAGTTGTACAAAAGTTTTGACTGTGGATAATAACTGAGACTACTTTTCCTTTTCAGTTACGGAATTAGTAAGTAGCTCTTTCTGTGTTAGTAATATATACAGAAAGCAGTAGCAATTATAATAAACTATAATAGGTTGTTTTAAATGTAATGTGTAGCCCCAAAACTTCATTTGCAAAAAAAATTATTATGAAATTCCATTTGCCACTGTATTATAAAATTCTACAGTTTTGGGGCCGCCTGGGTGGTTCAGTAGGTTGAGCCTCTGACTTTGGCTCAGGTCATGATCTCATGGTTCATGGGTCCAAGCCCCACATTGGGCTCTGTGCTGACAGCTCAGAGCCTGGAGTCTGCTTTGGATTCTGTGTCTCCCTCTCTCTCTCTGTCTCTCCCCCACTCAAGCTCTGTCTCTTTATCAAAAATAAATAAACATTAAAAAAAATAAAATAATAAAATTGTACAGTTCTTAAAATAAGAAAGTTAACTAATTACCTTAAATTTATTATCCAGATAACTGTAATGTACAGTACATTTATTTGTTTTCCTATATATATATATATATATATATATATACATACATACACACACCTTTGGTGTTTTTTATGCAATTTATATTTTGTCATGTTAAATTCTAACATTGCCAACATGTGTATTTTGAAACCCACCTTAGCCCTGTAAACGTTATCTCATATGTTGCCAATCTTAGTGATGGGTTGGCTCTTTCTTCAATAGGAAAATTCTCAATAAGCATCTGTTTTTCAATCTAACACCTTTGTATTTTGTATTAAGTTTTCTGTTGTTGCTCCTTCTAATGTAGTGTATGCATGATATACTGGAAAATTACCAGTTTTCTTGTTTTAGCAATGTATATTTTGGTAATTTTGTGGTAATACTGTGACTGGTATTTGTTTACCTAATTGCATGTAATCCTATGGCATTACAGAATTTAATTTACGGAGAAGATTTTTAGACTTAAAAAGGATTACTGGCCATTTAAGAATGATTATTAATCAGTATAAAATTGAGTTTTAACTACATTAATGCCTGTCTAACACATACACAGATATTTGCACAGACACATATACGGTACATACCCGATCTCATAGCAAAGATGTCCAAATTAAAACAAAGTAGATGGTATCCTACAGTCTTGGGCCATCAAAGCCTTGGGACAGGAATTTTCAAGGCAAGTGTTTTGAGGCTAATCTTGCTCTCAAGAGCTGTGAGATCTTAAGCAATTCAGTTTCCCTAAAGCCCACTTTATTTGTATGGTTAGTGGGCTAAATCATACATGATTTCTTACATGACTTCTTCCCTAAAATAATTTCATTTCATAGTTGAAAAAGCTAACGTTTAGAGGTGAATAATTTTGTATCAGTAACACTGTTATGAACAGTGTACAGGGTGCGGTAAATTTACTTCTTGGGATCGAACAGTGGAAAGGTGCAATTGATTCTTTGGGTATTCAGCAGTATTCTTGTTTTCTTCAATTTTGGGGTGGGGTGGATCTAAGAAAGCAAGCTTCCTTTCTGTGTCCTTTTGTCTTACCTGACATGGAGACGAAAGATTGACTCATATTGAAAGAATCTCTCATAACCTTGTTTGCTGAAGGTTATCTTTTATCTGATTTCTCTCTTCCTGGATAGGTTGCAGGCTGAAGAACATTAAAATATCTATTTTCCTAGTGGTTTCCTTTTCTAGATTTGAATAATTCACTTGATTCTTCTAAGCTACTTAGATGAAAGAGTGTTATCCAGGAATGCTAATTTTAGTTCCTTTGTTTGAAATTAGAGAAATAAATGCGTTATATTTTTAGTCTAGATTGTAAGTCTTCATATCCTTTAATCTGCTCATTTCAAAAACTCTAAATAATGTTCAGGAACCTTTTATATTGTGAGGTTAGCTATTTGCTTGTAATAGGTGTTTCTTTTTTGTTTTATTAAAAAAATTTTTTGAAGTGGGTAAATATGGGGAAAGATCCAGTTGAGTATTGGGCTTATTCCTCATTGAATACTTCTTTGTGTTCCATTCATATATTATTTTAAGCTCCTTATTACAAACATGACAATCGCAGATAAGAAATGCCCCTGTTTTTATACTAGAGGGGATTTTTATGAACCAGGCCAGAGACCAGTAGATATCTTGGACCATTTTTCTTAATCTGAATTTCTGTGATTTTAATCAGATAGGTGAAATCTAAAAAAAAATTGTCATCTTTGTAGATGAAAAATGGTAATCTATTTTATATGGATTAGCCTACATATGCAAGGAGTAGTTATTCACTGTGTAGAAAAAAATATATATATAACTCATCTGTAAAAATGATAACAACAAGCAGCCGAGCCTATTAAGACACTAACTTCATTTAAAATAAGAACGTAGTTTTCATCACGAATGCCAGATATTAAAAACTATATTTTAAACATTTGTAAATCAAATGGGAATAAAATGTTCTTTGCATATCTAATTTTGTTACAGGCATTTTTTTTCTGTATTTTATGAGACAAATCACAGGCATTACAGTTTGAAATCAACTTTATTGTTTTCATTGCATTTGCTATGTAGCTGTTGAATATTTGCAGTAAGTTTTAATGACGAATGAAGTGTATGTTTGATTATATGCCATTAGTAAAAATGTCTTTTTATGGCAAAGGGTGGTTTTCAGCATGGCCTTGACAAAGGCAATGTGTAAATGTGTTCTTTCCCATCAAAAGAATAGAAATCAGCATAAACAAAATTTAAAGGAAATATTAAAAAAAAAACAGCGAATATTCTTTGTGTGTTAAATTATATCAACATATAAGTAGAGAGCATAGATCTACTTATTTTCAGAGGCAAG
Source organism: Panthera uncia (assembly GCF_023721935.1). Taxonomy (NCBI): domain Eukaryota; kingdom Metazoa; phylum Chordata; class Mammalia; order Carnivora; family Felidae; genus Panthera; species Panthera uncia. Next base: position 42,557,052 of record NC_064816.1, read on the forward strand.
TGTAATGCTATTTAGAAAAGTTGTAAATACCATAATTATTTTACTAAATTAATTCCAATTTCATTACCTATTTTATTTTTTTATTAAAAAAAATTTTTTTAACGTTTTATTCATTTTTGAGACAGAGACAGAGCTTGAATGGGGGAGGGTCAGAGAGAGAGAGGGAGACACAGAATCTGAAACAGGCTTCAGACTCTGAGCTGTCAGCACAGGGCCTGATGCAGGGCTCGAACTCATGGACCATGATCATGACCTGAGCTGAAGTCGGACGCTCAACTGACTGAGCCACCCAGGCGCCCCTTCATTACCTATTTTAAAGCTAAGTATAGCAGGGATTAGGTAGAGAGTTATAATGCTGACATGGAGAATGTTTCCACAGTTACTTTTCAGTTTTTCTAGCCATTATCTCATGTTTCTGAGACTCCTGCTATTTATTGCTTGCTATTGTGCCCAATATTTGATCCAGCCTTTCTGCCTTTTACTCAGTTTCCTTTGTCGGGGATACTCCTGTCTTTCAGTCCTTACCTATCAAAGTTGGACTTACCTTTCCATGTCTAGTTTAACTTTTGCCTCTTTCACAAGGCCATCTAGATGCCCGATTGTCAGAACTGTCTGCTCAAGGTCATTGCTATCAACTTGTTCTTCTACTGCAGATCAGCTAAAGCATGTTCCCTTGTGATCAACGTATTCTCTCAATGTTCATCTCAATTATCCAACTTGTTTTCTACTCCATTGGGTAAATCATCTCATCATGTATTTAACTTTGAACACAGTTCCTTATGTTGAGAAATACTAGAAAAATAAGAATGTCTGCATCTGTATCCATAGTGTGAGGTATTGGGCTAAAGACCTTGAAAAAATATACTGGTGCTGGAAGAACAGTTATTTAAGGAATTAAATGAATTATATTTATTTTATCAAAGGTCAGGAGGAAATCTTCGATAGATATTATAAAGGCAAGATGTGGTTTCTTTGACCCTGCTTGTTCTGCTTCTTAACATCTATTGAATATTAATAACAGCAGAAATGACAGCTATAATGGCCACTGTAGTTTCATAGACCTTACTGTAAGCATTCACACACTTCATCTTTTTTGATCTTCATGTCATGCCATGAGATTGGTGAGGCAGAAGTTAGACATTATTCAGATTCGGCCACGTTTACTTGTTATGAGCTAATACCATTTTAACCCTGATAATGAAATCTAACTGTTCTTTTATTAAATGTTAGTCTAATATTTAATGTCTGTGGTCTCATTGCATAATTTAATAATAAAGTTACTTCTGTAATCCAGAACACAATGTCATAATTTAAAATTGTATGTCTTTTAAAGCAGATGTAATTATTTTGATCCAAATTCATGCGCTAGTGTTGCAACTTGCAACCATTTCAGTTTCCTCTTCCTCTGGATGAAGGAATTCAAGAAGAAGTAGATCTATATCCTAAAAGTAGCATCAGAGTGTGGACATTGAGAGTTAGATGCTGTCTATACAGGAAATTGGTTAATGTCCACACAGTTAGGCTAAGCCCAGATACCTGGACAAGACTGAACAGGAGGCAGGGAAAGAGTCCTGAAATGGTTGTTTTCAGTTCTGTGACCTCAGGCACTGCTTCCTGCAATTTTTCCTTTAATCTTCAGCTACACCCTAGGATAATTAGGAGCTATAGGACCCAACCAATGACCCTTTTATATAAGCTAGATTGAGTAGGGTCTTTGTTATCTGCAATTCAGCATCCTGGCAAATACAGATAAACAAAAATTGATATAACTGTGTTCTTTCTGCTCCAACTTTCCATTCCTGTTTTCCTTTGTTCTCTTCTTCCCTTTCCTTTCTTTTCCCCTCCTACTCTTGTTACATTTCCCTTCATTCCTTGTCCTTTCTCCTTCTTTTCCCCCCATTCATTGATCCAGGGATCCATCTATCCATGTATTATACTTTAGACCGCTTCCCACATGTTGAGCTTTAAGCCAGGTCCTGAGGACAAAAAGATCTGTGACACACAGTCTTTGTTCTCTTTAGGATCAGGTTTCCTCTCATTGCTTTTAGGAAGTTGGTATTTTGAACAGGGAGTTAGAGCCCCAGCCAAAAATGGGACAAAACAATAAAAAAGGAAATCTATATGTGTGTGTGTGTGTGTGTGTGTGTGTGTGTGTGTGTATAATATTTCAGTTAAATTCCTTAGTTTGTCATGCAAGTTCCTGAACACATTAGCCACAGTCTAACCTTGTGCTCCATCACCTCAATTCCCACCCTTCTGTATGTCTTTATCCCTACACCTCAACAAATGTTCTCTTTCTTTGGATATGTTACTGACCTCTGTCTGCCGTCCTCTTAAATGTGGTAAACTCATTTTTTGATACCTACCTCTGTTGAAGGTTACCTTTTTGAAGGCCTACTCCTTGGAAGCTTTTTCCAACTACCTGAGGCAGTGTTTGCCTTATTTGGTAACTGCCTGTATCTCTTTATTATGTCACCAACCACTCTGTGGGTTATTATTGTTATTACATTTTTATTTGTGAAATGAGACAAAGTTTCTGTTAGAACAGGAACCTTTACATTCAACTTTATATGATCCATTTCCAGGCCCATGTGTGGGGGATAATGAGGGTTAAATGTTCATTAACCAAGTGAATAAATGAAGAAAATGGGATGAATGAGACACATAATCTAGTTCACTGTGGAAGGTAAAAGGTAATGCTTTTCTCAAATATAAGGGCAAGATAAAGGTTCTGAGATTCCTGGTGCATTATACTTTTATTCTTTAAAAAAATTTTTTGTAAATGTTTATTTATTATTGAGAGACAGAGAGACACAGAGCATGAGCAGGGGAGGGGCCTAGAGATGGAGAGACAAAGAATCTGAAGCAGGCTCCAGGCTCTGAGCTGTCATCACAGAGCCCGATGTGGGGCTCAAACTCACAAACCGTGAGATCATGACCTGAGCCGAAGCTGGACGCTTAACCGACTGAGCCACCCAGGTGCCCCCCTGGTGCATGATTCTTAAAACCTTTAAGCTTTTACATGTAAAAACTTTTACATTGTTCAAACTATCATCTGATAAGTAATTATTGTTTCAAACATTTCTTATGACCTATATTCTAAAAGACTGTGTAATCAAGAAGATGAATATATACTGGTTGCCCACATGAAACTTCTGGAAACAAAGCTAAAAGCTTTGAAATTCAGGATATTTAATGTTTAAAGTATGAAAAGATATGAACAACCCACTACAATATTTAATTTAAAAATATTCTGAAGTAGGGTAAGAGATGGACTTGATTGGCGATGGGTATTAAGGAGGGCACTTGTGACGAGTACTGGGTGTTGTATGGAAGTGATGAATCACTGAATTGTATATGTGAAACCAGTAATGCCCTGTATGTTAACAAAATAAAGTTGAAGTAAAAAAAAAATTCTGAAGCCAATTTGAGAAATACTATATATATTTATCTTATACAGTATCCAAAATGTATGTTTCCATATTAAATACAGGGAGAAGTCCTGCAGCTAAAATCTCTTGTTGCAAATAGAAATGTTCACAAATTCTTTAAAAATTTTTTTTAATGTTTATTTAATTTTGAGAGAGAGAGAGAGAGAGACAGACAGACAGACAGACACAGGGCACGAGCGGGGGAGGAACAGAAAGAGAGGGAGACACAGAATCTGAAGCAGGCTCCAGGCTCTGAGCTGTCAGCACAGAGCCTGACGTGGGGCTCGACTTCAATAATCGTGAGATCATGACCTGAGCCAAAGCCTGATGCTTAACCAACTAAGCCACCCAGGTGCCCCTAAATGTTCACATATTCTAAGGATAGAACTGCTACCCTTTTTCCTTTGATAAGTATATTTCACAGAATGTATTTTGGAAGTTTGTGACCTAACAGAAGATAAAACCATAATCATTTATTAGAAAGGAAACGAGACCGATAGAATCCCAATTTATTTGTGATCTTAAGCTGCCATTTTAAGAAACTAAACCTTGGGCAAAATAGACATATTGATGCAGTATTTATCATGGCCTAACAAACACTTTCTGAGTAGCTGCTTTGTGACAGATACATTCTAGCTATATCAAGAAGAATAACACAGGAGGTTGGAGAATATCACAATTGACAGGTTCCCAGGTGATGGTTCTTATATTTCCAGAAAAAGGCAATGACAGTGTGTACATTGAGCATGATTCTTGTGCTATAATTAATTTCCCAAAAGCTCTCACTGCATTGAAACTCGTGTAACTATTCTTCAGAAGTATAGACTTTGAAGAATGCTAAAGGAAATAATTAGGAATATTGAGTTTTAGAAATGTACCATGTACATGTCTTTAAAACTCTTATTATTTTAGTTTAAAACAATAAAAATGCACATGTATATTTTTCTTTTCAAGAAATGACTGCATAGTAAAAAATTCTAAATTCAACCTAATACTTCATTTTATTACTTTGAGTCTCATTGGTCCTTTGTCATGAAAAATGATACACCTTTCAGCTACCTTTAACTAGGTATCCTATCATTAATCATAAACTGTCTAGGTATGCTGAAGTTTGCATATTTTGTTGGTGAATCAATATTTATATCCCAGTAGTACGTAGAGTTGTGTTTTGAGAATTATTCTTTTCCTACCATATTTTCCTCCAACTTTACTAGCACCGGACAGATAGGTGTACATGTGCTTGTGCAGATATGGGTGTGTGCTCGATCTCTCTCTCTCTCTCTCTCTCTCTCTCTCTCTCTCTCTCTCTCT
>NC_064816.1:42561803-42713075 GCF_023721935.1 Panthera uncia
TCTCTCTCTCTCTCTCTCTCTCTCTCTCTCTCTCTCTCTCTCTCTAACACACACGCACACACACACACATTCTTAAACTGCCATGTGCTCTTACATGAACACCTTGCTGGATGTTAATTTTTCAGAATATTACTGGTCCTAATTATTTTCCTCAGGGACAAATAGGATTCTTAATCTCAAACTTTGTTAGGATTCTGTTTAATCACAGCTTTGATGTATTTTCTTTCCATTTATTCTGTAATTTGTACTCTTCTTCTCTTGGACATTCTCAACTTGCAACCATCTTCTGTCTCCCAAATTTTTGACATTTTGTGACTCAGACATAGTAAAGTGCACATAACCATGCAATCATTTACTTCATTCATTCAAAAACTTGTCATCAAGGCAGTGTGCTGGCTCCTGTGGGAATAATAATGAAAGGATTTTGTACTACCCCTTATCCCAAAAGGAAGCTTTTAACGGGGATTTTTTTTGGCCATTTTATGTAAACATTTTTGAATGACAAAACTGCTATTGTTAACATATACTTTAAGTAACTTCCAGATAGTTATTTTGGTTCTGGCCCTTAGTGATGCTGTGAATGATAGGCGCATTTTTAACTGAGGATTTTGATTTGAAGGTACAGCATAATTAGGATATGCAGTGTTTTTTAATTCACCACATGTCTTAACAGTGTAATATATAAATACTATTTTAGTAAATAAAAATAGGCTGCTATTATAATTGCCAAAATGTTTTTCCGTTGACAGGAGAAAGGGGATGATGGATACAAAGAACTCTAATACAAAATAGAATATAAGCTGTGTACTCAAAAGAGAGATGGATGAAGTGTGATGAGGAATTCAGAGATACCAAAACTTACTTCTCCCTGGGAATCTAGGAAAAGTTTTTTGGAGGGGATTGGCATTCATTTTGTTCAGGGGTATGGTTAGGATGGTTACCACAGACTAACTAAGTAATGCAAATTTAGATAGGAAGACAGGCCTTGGGGCATGGATGTGTACAGCATATGGAGGGTATCAGTTAAGTACAGCATATAATGTGGAGAGAAATGTGCCTATTGTGTGTGATACACAAGTACATTGTATTGTATACATTTAGTCACATGTCTCTTCTTTAGGAGGTACATTTGTGGAGATGCCTTTTTTTTAAATTAAAAATTATGCTTATTTTCAACACAGAGAGAGAGAGAGGCACAGAGCGTGAGTTGGGGAGGGACAGAGAGAGAGGGAGACACAGAATCTGAAGCAGGCTCTGCACTGACAGCAGCAAGCCCAACGTGGGGCTCCAACACAGGAACCATGAGATCATGACCTGAGCTGAAGTCGGATGCCTAAGCTTAACTGACTGAGTCACCCAGGCGTCCATGCACAGATGCCTTTCTACCTGGCTGTCATACACAGTTTGGTTGATTAGTTTCTGCTTGTGTAGTAACTTCAGTAATCCTTGAGTTATGCACTCTTCACCAGTCTTGATAGAGTGTTGAATGTTCAAAAGAAAAATTCCAAGAACCTATTAAATCATCAAATGCCATTGCATGTTTATGAAATCAGAGGAAAGACAGTTTCTACATTAGAGCAAATCTACTTTCCTATACTTGGTTGAGGTTGTAAGGAGAGATTACTCTGCTTCCTTAAGAAGGTTAAGCTGTCATCTAGTTAAACATGGACTTAAAATAATGCTGCCAAAGCAGCTGCCTCCTGTGATTGATGATGATGATGATGGATGATGATAGTTTTGAAATCAGTTTTTCAGGGAAATTGCTATTTTTCTACTTTGGCTGATGTTGTGGTCTGGATTGGGGATTTCTTGTCATATTAGGTATCTTTTTTGATTAAAAAAGAAATTGCTAAGGACTGTATTCTCTATGATAAAATGGCTCTAAACGGAGTATATGGGGCAAATGATTATAAGGTGTTCTATATGTATTACTTGAGTGACAGTAGTTATTCTGGGCTTCACAGTGTCATCTCATTGTGAATTGTGTTTAGGGGAACATAAAGCAACTCACTTCTAGGCAGAGAAGTGGCAGAAAGCATGGTATTCCAAGAATGTTCACATATATTGATAACTCAGTAGTCTCTTCATGCTCCTCAAGCTTATGCATTGGTTCCCTCTATTTGGGTTGCTTTTACTCCAGATATCTGCTTGTCTGGGTCCATTATTACTTGGATCTCTGCTCAGATGTTGGACATATACATCACATTTCACTCTCTGTGTTATGTGTTTTATTTCCTTATTGTCTGTCTTCCCATCTAGGATGTATAGTACATGAGAGCAGAGATCAGTTTGTTCAGTGCTATAAACTGAAAATCTATAAAAGTTCCTGGCCCATAATAGGTAGATAATTAGTAATTATTGAATGATAAGCTGAATGAATTAATCTTTATTTTATACAGAGAGGACAAAGTCTTCAAAATATTTTTAAAAGTTAATTAGTGTTTGGCTTGAGAGCCAAAGTCAAGCTTTTTGGTTTATTAACTTAACTTGCTTTTGTTTGTGTATGCACAAATGATACAAACAACAAACAGCCTTGAAAAAAGAAACAGAACATTCAGGGCTTGCTCTCAGGTGTAGTGGAGATTTTTTTATCTCATCATGTAGTGGAGAAAAGGAATCAATTTTGTTTACACAAAAATCACTGGTTAACCTCTATTCCATACCATTCCATTGTGTAAGCCTGAACACACACTGGTCTGAAAAAGCTATTTTCAGAAAGGGAAAAAACAAACAAAAACAAAACACAGTACCCCCCCCACCCAAGTATTTTTTAAAGGCCAATAACATTTGTATCCACTGGGTAAACATGATCAATCAAAGCTTTACAAGCTTTATATGGGTTGCTTCCTTAACAAATGTGTTTTTTGCCTTAGTCATTCATCATATCTGGAAGTCTGGATGATGAGCTTGAGCACTCTCTTAGGTTAACATTGAAAATAGCCACTTGGTGGATTTGTAAAGGGAAAAGCCTGTTAAAGTGGCAAACATTCTCTCCTGACAACGTAAGCAGCCTATTGTAACCTGTGTTGTGTTGGCTTGATATGGTGAATTCAGCTCAACTTTAGGGGAAGGATTTGTTGTAACAGAGAAATCAGGTTATGAATGTGAAGAGCTAACATGCACATGTTGAAGGTATTCCGTTGGACCCTCCGAGTGCATAGGGGGGTTTCAAACGAGACTGAAGGTACTAGCTAGCTGCTGAAAGCAGAATCATCTGCTGTGTTGAATAAACTACCCTAAAAAATGGTAGAGTGTCTTAAATAACCAGGTTATAAATAACCAGCAACCAAGTTGCTGCTGTCAGTATATCCCTACTTAGAGGGATTGATGAACTGTTTAGTGAGGGGGGAAAGGAAAGCAATGAAAAACAAAAAGTTGATCCATTGGAAGCAAACATGTGGTATCATATCCAGAGAGCACTTTGTATAAGGAATCTGGTGCAGTCATATGTGGTATCATGCTAAGACCTCTGAAATGAGACACAACACCAATTATATGTTGTTTCATGCTTGTAAATGCTTTGTTTCCCAGCTAAGTTAGTGCTTATGAAAGACAGCAGATAGGTGAATATGGACTTGTTTATCTTTTGTTGTAGAATTGGTAAGGCTTAAGCAAAAGAATCTGGGTCATTCATAGGGGCAAGTTCAGATCTTATTGAGGTCAAATAAGAACTTGAGGGAGAAGAGCAGCTGAAACCACAACATTGGGCAAAGAATTGAATGGAGGGACAAGAGGGTTATGGAAGAACATGCAAATGAGGTCCAGTAAGTTTAAAATGAGTCAAATGGAAATTTGAGACCCTGAAAGTTCTAGAGGGGTCTTACCACCCTGGTTTTGATTTACACTGACATTACTGTGGTACGTCTTGGCATAGTCCTTTAAAAGAACCCAGGAACATACTTAAACCATATCCCCTACATAATAAGTGTTTTTATAGAGCCCCGCTTTTAGATATTTTATTCTTTTCAAGATCCTTGCAGAGGGAGTTTGAATAATTTTCAATTCCTTCGTTAGCTGGGATGTATATCAGAAATGAATTTTAAAATAAGCCATCTCTGGGGTGCCTGGATGGATCAGTTGGTTAACCGTCCAACTTTGGCTCAGGTCATGATCTCGTGGCTTGTGACTTCAAGCCCCACGTTGGGCTCTGTGCTGACAGCTCAGAGCCTGGAGCCTGCTTTGGATTCTGTGTCTCCTCTCTCTGCCCCTCCCATGCTCATGCTCTGTCTCTCTCTGTCTCTCAATAACAAATAAACGTTAAAAAATAATTAAAAAAAATAAGCCATCTCTTAGTATCTCCTAATCCTGTTCCAGAGATGTGCAGGTTGCCCCAAAATGTTGTTTTCTACATGGGTTTTGGGTCTCTTCGACAGAAGGTGGCTCACTTGAAAACCTAAGATACCTTATAACTGACCCTTCTAATTTAACTTTTCTATATAAAAGTGTATTCATTTTTGTGTAGTCAATTAAAAATGAAAGGATTGAATTTCATGAGAGAATCTTAGATTTGAAAGGGCTTTAGACCAGAGACAAGAAGGGAGAGTCATTGTTTCCCTTTAAATGGCACAGCTGATTCACACACAGATTTTAGGATCATGGCCTCAGTGTACTTTTTCACAGGGAGAGTAGAATAGAGTGTTTAAGAACATAAGCTCTGTAGTTAAATAAGATCAGATTAAAAATTCACCATCATCCATGTTAGCTGTGTGACCTTAAGCAAGTTACTTACCCTGTATTGCTTCACCATCTATAAAATAGTGTTATTAATAGCTTTTGTCTTATGAATTTGTTTTGAGGATTAAATGGAACAATACATATAAAACTTAGCACAATACCTGGCAAAGCCTTAAAAAATATTCAGTACATGATAGTACACCTATATTGTATTTGTACTGTTGTGTAACAAATTACCACAGATGTAGTAACTTAAAGTAACCCCACATTTATTATCTCACAAATTTGATGGACCAGACATCTGGCATGTTTTAGTTGAATTATTCACTCAGGGTTTCATAATGCTAAGATGGAAGTGTCAGTGGGCCGTATCTTCATGTGGAGGCTCAATTAGGGAAGTACCTGTTTGCAGACTTTTCAGATTATTGGCAACATTCATTCCCTTGCAGATGTGGGAATGAGGTCTCAGATCCTTGCCTTACCAACTGTCAGCCAGACTCTGCCCTCAGGACCTTGCCATGTGGTGCCCTCCATAAGCACCTTACAACATAGTAGCTTACTTGTTCATAGCAGAGCAATTTTTATCACTTCAAGCCTCTCCCTTCAGGAAGGGAGAGAGTTTACTTTAGTTCAAAACCATCCAAGAGGATATCTTTTTTGAATAACTCAGAACCAACAGATTGGGGGCTTCCCTCTAATCACCTGAGTCATATGAAATAGTCTAACCAGGGGTTTGAAATCCATTGTATTCACCGCCACACCCTCATTAACAGGGAGGGTATCATATTGGTTGTGTACAGCAAGGGACAGGGATCTTGGGGCCATCCCAGAATGCTGCCTTCTTCAGAGAAGTTTCATTGTTGTCATTAATTCTTGCTCTTATCATTATTCTATTCTTGTATTTATATTCTATGTCTATATATGTACCTCATTATTATATACTTTCTGAGCTTATGGTTGTTATGAGCTCTAAAGTGAAAAGTGTGTGATAGTAATGGAAAATAAAGGATACTATTTGGGAATCTTTGCTTATGAAGGAATCTACATTGTCTCTATTTGTTTTGTACTGCATAATGATATTTAAAACATACTAAATATTGTCCCCCCTGAGAATATGTGTATTATAATAGAATTCTTAAAATATTAGTAAGTTGTGAATGAAGACAAAAGTAGACAGTGATCAGGGAAACACAGAACATAATATTGAATGTTCAGTATAATACCTAGTAATTTAGAAAGTTTCACCGATTTTGCTGTAGTTCTAGTCAATTGAAAAAGAGGAGAGATTACTTTAAAAGAATAATTAGTAAAGGCACTTGAATATTTTACACATAAATATGAGGAAGAAAAGTTCTGCTTTAAAATGCTAATGTGTTGTCATCTATTTACACAGTGTCATTATATGAATATTTTCAGAATTCCTAATAGGAATATCTTACTTCTTGCTCTTGAAAAGAAGCTAATGAAAAGCCAGTCCTCCTGACCAGTTATGAAAATGTATTTCCTGTCCTATAAGCTATCATTAATTTCCTGATACACCTGGAATATCCCACAAGCAATTTGTAGTGGCATCAGTTAACATTTGGGAAGTTGAGCATGGCCATCTAGGATATTAAATATTTCTTTCTGGAATAATGATAAAATCTATTGATAGTATATTCTCTAAGTATTTGTTAACAATAACAGCAAAGTTCAGGGGTACTAGATAAATGACAGAATATCTATTTAGATTCATTTTCCTCAATTCTTCTGATTTTTGTGTTTTCATTTGGTTCTGAACACTCACTTCTGTGAAATTTTGGAAATAGGGCTTTCAGGGCTCTATCACTAAAGGTCCCTTAGGAAATAAGTTTTTGTATCATCAAAGTCATTCAGAAGACTTTGGTAATAAAGTCATAGGGTCATTGCCTTTTCTGTATTTGGGATTAATGGACAGCAAGGAAATAAAATAGTACTTTAGCCTTAGTTATAAAATAATACATAGTTTACTCAGGGTGGCATGCCGGCAGAAATAGGTATTATTCTATTTTTAAAAGTTAGCTATTAATGTTTCTTGATTCACAATATATTATGTAGACAGATTCCATATTTCCCTGTATGTCATACATCATGGATTACATTGAAAAATAAAGTTGGTATAGTTTCATTGAAGCTATGCCACAAAGCATAAATATTAAAAAGAAAAGGTTGTTTTCCAATTTGATGAGTTGTCCAGTTGATACATTCTGTTTCCTCTGCTATATTGTATAAAATAAAAACAACGGTTCAGAAAGTGAGTATGCCAAAATCAATTTCATTGATTCAAAATGTATGCATTTATTTTATTTTGGCCTAAGTGTATTCCAATCAGCACTACATATGTGGTAGTAACCTGTGATGATTTCTATTCATACTGTACATTCGTATATACAGGAATTGGAAAATTGCTTTCATATAATAGGTGCTGGATACATAATAACTTAATGAATGAACAGATTATAGATATTAAAGCCAGTAGTCTCTAATGAAATGATTGACTTTATTTTTTCCTCTAATCTAGTTCAACTATAAAAATACTCTGGGTAAAGTTTTTGATCAAAACTTAATACGTAAGTTCCATTGGAAGTGCACTGGACTTCATTTTCAAATGAATCTTTAGCAAAACATTTAAGTCTTTAAGTCATCTTTATTACATTTTTTTACTCTCTTGGGACCTTATTGCTTCATTAATTCATGACATTTAGATATTTTTTAAACATGTTTCCAATTTTTTTTAGAATTCATGTGTCAAGAAAAATGAAAATTACTCTTTCCTGTTTTCTTGCATTCCTATTAATTATATTTTCTATATGTAAACAAGAAAAAGGAAAAAAAAAAAGATTGGAAGACATTCATTAGAAGTGGAATGGTACTGCTTGAAATAATGGTCAAATCATAGGTAATCACTTCTGTTATTCTCCTTATCTTTTAGAATAAAATATGTCCTTATTTTCCGGGTTTAATTGTAGATTTCTTATAGCTGATGATTTAAAAGCCCATCCACTAGGAAATTTAACTCAAATGGTTAAGTGAGGTAACTTAAATGCTGAATCCTTTCTAAGTAGCTACTGGCTTGATAATAGTATTTGATGATCTGGTTGGTTTGTCATCCAAAGCACTAAGTAATATTTAGTTCCTTTTGAAGTCAATACCATTGTTGACTAAAGATGTCAAAAAACAAGATTGTCTTGAAAACTATTATTTCTTTGTCAGGGTGTTTTATCTTCATTTAGTCTTTAACCTTTTATGGTAATTTAGCATATTTTAAATTTATTTCTTGTCCCTTAGAGACCATTACATTCACAAAAGAAAATCAGACATAATGTGCAAAGCACGCGTGTGCACAGACACACACGTGCACACACACACACAAGCACACACACCTACCAGATTTAGTATTTGCATGTTTACTTTGAACCGTTTAAATGGCCATTGGAAATAAGATCCAAAGAGCATTCTTAGAATCTAGTCTTACTAGTTTGGCTTTCTTTTAATTGAAGTTGGTCAAGGTGACCAGATTATCCTAAATCTCTAGTATACTTTGTATTGTGTCATGGTTCTAAGCACATTGAAGAATTCGGTCTTTGGTCAATGTTTTAAAAAGTGTTTGAACTACTTGCATTCCTGCTGCCTTATTTTTTTCCCCATTGGAATGAACAGCAACTTACTTTCTGGTAGACGTATCCCTATTTGTTTAAAAAATTTTATATGGGTGGATGCTATATTATTGATGAGAAACAAGATAAAAAATTAGAAAGGGATAATATATTCTAAACAAAGCAGAAAAAAATATTCTGCTTTGTGATTTAGACCATAATTCTAGAATTTCTTTTATCTATCCTTTGATAAATTCATTGCTGGAGAATTCTGTTCACTAATTTTTCTTTATTTTCTTGAAACAAAATACAACTTCCTACCACTAATCTTTTCTTTTTTTTTTAATTTTTTTTAACTTTTTATTTATTTTTGAGACAGAGAGAGATAGAGCATGAATGGGGGAGGGTCAGAGAGAGGGAGACACAGAATCCGAAACAGGCTCCAGGCTCTGAGCTGTCAGCACAGAGCCTAACGTGGGGCTCGAACTCACGAACCGTGAGATCATGACCTGAGCCGAAGTCGGCCGCTCAACCGACTGAGCCACCCAGGCACCCTAACTAATCTTTTCTTTAATGGAATTAGTTTGATCATAATCTGCCAAGATTTCTTATTAATTTAACATTTTCAAATTATACCTGTACAGTTGATATTGGTCTTGTTACTTTCTGATATTCTGACTTGAGAAATTTCATTGAGGATCACCACAGATTGCCTTATTTTTTTTGTCTCAATAAGCATTTAGAAACTTCCTAATAAATAAGCTAGACATAGATAGTTACAGGATGAAATATATTATATTAGAATGAAATCTTGCCTAAGAAAACAATTGGAAAATGCTTTACTCTGGTTTTAATCACCTACTCCTGCTAGATGCACCTTATTTGCTCACGTTTATGAACCCACCACCCATGCCATAATTGGCTTTGAACTTCCCGGATCACAAATCCTGTATGTAATAATTCCACTCACATAGTCCCTTTCTCGCATTTCTGGAAACTAATCTTTATCTTCATAGATACTTTGAACTACTATCTCATGTCTAAGCCTGAGTTCCTGACCTTTTACAATTTTTATTTTTGATTTTTTGTTATTCATATATTGATTTGCTGATACCCCCACTGAAACGTGAGATTTATGACACCAGGAACCTCATCCATTTGAACTACCACTATTTCCCAGTCCTTAAAGCATAGCTTGGCATAAGAGACATTCTTGATAAAAGAAAATAAACAAGGATGTATGTATATACATACACATACACATACATACACACATATATGTACACACACATACACACACATTTAAAATATGGTTATTAACATATGTCATATGTGATTATTATTAATATCATAGCAGGTACTTGTTGTGTACTCTGACACTGTACTTTTTCTTTTATTATTTCATTTAGTGCTTGCAGCCTTATGAGGTTCAAGTACTATTATCCAAATAAGGACATAGAGACTTAGGTTAAATAATTCACCCAAAACTATATTGTACTAGTAAACTGATATTTCAGTGATAAGTGTAAGTTTCAGACCTTTTTTCTTTTTAATTTCAGCCTTTCTTTTAACTCCTCTTCTGCACATGTCCCCTTTCTCCCCAACAACTTTATGGGGTTCAGCCATATGTTTGTTTTTGGACATCAGCCTAGTTTATTTAGCCAATCGTAACACAAATTTCTAGTTTACTAACAAAACATGATAACTGAGAAGGGAGATGTCAGTGAAAGTTGTCTTTAAAGTTAATGATAACATACATTTGGACAGTGCCTTATCTTTTATAAATAGATTTTCATATGAATTCTTACTTATAATTGTATTACCAGTTGGAGAAACTGCCTTCACAGTTAAAAATGTTAAATGTTGGGGTGCCTGGGTGGCTCAGTTGGTTAAACATCTCACTTTGGCTTTTGGATCGGGTCATGATCTCACTGTGAGGGAGTTGGAGCCCTGTGTCAGGCTCTGCATTAATAGCATGAATCCTACTTGGGATTCTTTCTCTGCCCCTCCCCTTCTCATGCTATCTCTCTCTCTCTCTCTCTCTCTCTCTCTCTCTCTCTCTCTCTCTCTCTCTCTCCCAAAATAAATATTAAAAAAAAATCTTTTTACATGTTAAATGCTATAGCCAAAGTCTGTAGGTGGTGGCTGAGTGGCAGACTAGGATTCATATCTTGTTATCTGTGTTTTACTTTCCATAGGTTACAGGGTGATACTTGCAGAGAGTTCCCTTTTGTATAATTTACAGAACGTTAGGGCCTCCGTTTCTTGTCCAAAAATGGTGATAACTGTTCTTTTACTTTCTATTATATAATGTATCTCTAGGATGAAATCAAGGTTTCTCATCCTCAGCCTATAGACGTTTGGGGCTAGGAAAGTCTTTGCTGTAGGAGGCTGTGCTTTGTGGGGATAGCAACATCCCTGACCTCTACCCAGTACCATTCTCCTAGTTAGGAGAACCAAAAATGTCTTTAGGCTTTGCCTAAGTTTTTGCCTCCCAGAGGAAGCAAAATTTAAAAGTCTACATTACATTAAGATAATGAATGTTAAGATGTTTTGTTAATTTCCAAACATTCTCAAATTCACCATCTTTTTAGGTTGAGCTTGGAGAGCAATAAAAATGCACTTCCGTGGATTAAGCAACCAGGTAGAAGAGAAAGCAATGTATAGATATTAAGGACAAGAGCTGGCCACCTACTGTTTCTGCCTTGTGAAAGCTCACTCATCCGGATTTCTGCTATAAATTCCTTGCTTTTGCATTATTCTAAGTCAATATTTAATGTTGCCTGTTAATAGGACTTCCCATTATAGATTTAAGTTTTCATTTCTTTATGAAATATTCTGCAGCATATTCACTACCATATGAATAATTAAAACTAAATTGTACTTGTCAAAATAAATGAACATAGCACATTTGGGGATAGAAAAATCCCTAATTTTTTCCCATATGGTTTATTGCCTATTATTCTTATTTGTGGGATTTGATGCTATGTAGTGACTCAAAGTTATTATTCAGAGTTACAGCACTTACGCTGTATTGGTTTCTGTTGAATTGAGAACATAGAAAATGTCAATTAAATTTAAAGGCCTGCATTTTGGTTTGTCTGTTACTTACAGAGTAAAAATAAAAAAAAATCTTCGGAGGCAGCCGCATCTTAATGACGAACATGTTATGATCATGCTGCTAATAACATGTGTACTGATATTCATGAATGAGATTTTTTTGAAACGACACATGTATACATTATTTATATTATAGGCCTTGGTGGTGGAGCTTTGAGAAAGCTGTCCAGGAGATGAGTGTGAGCATCTTCTCTGTCAAGAATTTTCTACTGTTTTATTTTGATGCAAGTTGCTACATTTACCATCTGGGATAGAAGTTTGAGGATCAACACCAGCTATTCCAGACTGCAGACATTCAAAAATTATATGGAATAGAGCAAATAGTGTAAGACAGCTTTGCCTCATTGCTTTTCCCTTTCAGTGGCATATCGCTCAGATGTAGAAGTTAGTTGTTTAATTTTCAGACAGAACTGTGTACCTTGAGAATGGCTGGACATCTTCCATTTGCACTACTTTTTATTATTGTCAGAACTGATCAAATAAATCTGCCTGAGTTCTGAGTGTGGGATGCATGTTGAAAGTGATTTTATTTTTGCCCAATAAGTCCTAAACATGCTGTCGTCTTCATTTTATTTTCCCTCTCCCATCTTGGAGTGCCTTTTGCAACTTGCCTCACAAATCACATTGTCTCTACTTATATTACTCAGGCCTTCTCCAGCTGGTAAAATGTATTTTTCCCCTTCAGCAAGATTCAGTTTTCCCTATTCTTATTCCCTGTATGTTTCCCTTCACTTTTAATGTGAAAATTGCAAATATATTTCTAACCCCTTCTGTGTGACACTTTTCATTTATTGAAAACTTATGCTACATGAAGTAATGTAGAAGAGATATCTAAAATGCTTACATCCATTTTCCGCTCTGTATCCCCAACTGGACCAATTTTTCCGGATAATTTTCCCTTTCTTTCCAATTTCATCTACATCATATAATTCAGGAAACTAAAAGCATCTTGTTTTTTCCAGATTCATTCTGTACTGCAGACTTTTCTAACAAAAACCTGCCAGAGACCACTTAGACTTCTGTGCGGTTTTATAGAAGAGGATAAAAAATCGCCATGCTGGAGTAAGGCATGCAATCTGTTTGGGTACTGAATGAGAAGAAGAGTAGGTTTTATAATCTTGGGCTTGTCTTATAACCTCTCTGTGCCATATTCTTTTGTATATAATAAGAATTTGTTATCCTTTTCCTGCCCAGAGGATTTTTGAGGTTTCCAAATGTGAGGTAAACAAAGAGGTAAAATAGTTTTGAAGCTTCATAGTATTTTACTTCACAAATGTACTTTTTTCCAGAAACTTTCCTGATAACTATCCCATCAGACACATTAGAACTTAAATAACATTTCTGTTTTCATACCAAGTTAAGTGGAGTTAGATTTGGATATAAGAAAAAGAAAATCTATAATAGCAGAGTCTTAATAAAAGTTACTTGTTCTCTTTCAAGTAAAAGTCAGGGTAGTTAATCCAACATTGCTTTGGTGTTGCAGGATGTGAGGGATCCAGACTTTGTCATATATTGTCCTTGTGTGCATGCTCATAAGAGGAGCTTTGGTGTTTAGACACATTCTAAGCAGCAGAATGGAGAATGAAGCAATTATTTTCCATTAATGAAAGTAGTTGCCATACGGCTTCTCTGGTTAATCCCATGGACTTAGATTGCTACATGTGACTGCAAGTAAGCCTAGAAGCAACAGAGTCATTCTTGTGGCCATGTGCCCAGCTAACATTTGTCTTAGGAAAGAAAAGATTAGCACTATTTTTCTCATAAACACTAATTTTAATTTAAAAATACAATCTTTCTGAGTAGACTATGAACTACATATGGGCAGGGACTAGTATAGTACAATAATTTGGTGTTGGCAGTCTTTGTGGCAACAAATACTCATCAATAAATCAACAAATATTCATTGAAAATGTACATGGCGGGAGTATTTCCCTAAATGTGAATGTGACAAAAACTGAGGCTGATTTTCAAAAAAATTGAAAACAGTTGTTCCCAGCCATTCCTTTTTTACTCATTAATCACTGAACATCTTATGTGCTAAATACTGTAGTCAGATTAGTATAGTTTTCCTTACACTGGCAACTGTAATACAACCATTTATCAAGACATGTTTTGGATTCCTTTTTGGAAATGACTTTCAGACTAATGTTTCAAGACACATAAGGGAAACATTCTCTTTATTACTAATTTTAAACCTTTAAACCTGCTTTTTTCATATTTTGCTCTGATAGCTTTTTGACCTCCTCAAAAAAATCCCATCTACTCCTATAGGATTATAATTCGGTCCCCTTGGTGGATTTTTAAATAAAGGCTGTTAGCTGTGATTGAGGCTTTCATACTTCTGAGACATGGTGTCTTAATGTCCTGGGATCAAATTAATTAAGTGTCTCATTTATTGAGCACTGTTGTTGAAGAATTTATAATGTGTTCTCTGCAAACTGATTCATTGGTGAAGAACAGCATTGCTATTTTGAGTGTTCTAGAAATGTCACAATATTAGAGGCTTCTCAGAAGGATTGTTGAAGAGTTTTCACAAGGGGAAGGTCATTGGTAGTAACAATAGCTGCCATCAGAGTCAAATGGTTTGCTTGGCTTGCTGTTTTAAGATATCAAAAGAGTATGGGCCCTCTGGTGATGAGAAGGTGATGAAATTGCCAAAGTTATTTTAATGTCTCTTCAAATAGAAGCACACAGTGGTGTGTGATTCACTTTATTATTACTGAATTTTAAGAGGACCTCAATTAAGAATTAAGTGCATTTATTGGCATGGGTCTGTCTTGTCTCATAGAAACAAAGATGGTACCAGGGGAATTTCCCTTTCAGAAATGTAAAGAACTACTGATGAGTGAACTTTGCCTGTGTCTAAAAGATAGCATTGACCTCCTTTCCTGCTTCCTGTGCGAGACATGACTGGTGGGGGTGGGGTGGAAATTTAGTGTGACGGACACTGAAATAACCATTTCCTGAGGTGATACTGTCTTTCACTTAAGCGATGAATAGGTTTTCTTTGAATTGATCTGTATGTGTTTGTAAAGGAAGCATAAATATCTCCTCTTCTCATAGGAAGAAGACTATTTCAAAGGGCCATTTTCTTTTCTGACAAAGAAATTCATACTGGAGACAAATCAGCAATTTCACAGCTGGTTTGTAAAATCCTGAAATGATGTATACAAATCAAAGCAGGAGAGATTCATTTGGAATGAAAGGAATATTTGAATTGCATCTCACTTTCTAATAAGATATTGTTTCATGGTTCTACAGTATTATAAACATGCTATGTGTGTTATACATGACAATTCTGTCTTATCTGTGACTCAGGAACTTTTTGAGAATGTGACAGTTTGATAGCATAAAATTGTAGGAATTAGATGTAACTGTATCATCTAATCCATGTATGTCCCATACTTTGCTCACTAGTAACTGACCATGCTGATCCTCGCCTAAAACGTTTCTTAAAATCTATGTGAAAACACTCATCGTTTCCTAAGGTAACCTGTTACATTTTTGGAAAGTAGTGGATTTTCTTACATAGATTGAAAAAAAAAAAACCTTAGTTCTTTATATTTTGCAACTCTTTTATTTACCTACTTTATTAGCTATGTTCATGCAAATAAGGTATGCCTAAAGTCAAATGTGTAGGTTATGTGGTACTGGAGTCACTGGTATATTTCAACCTTAAACTCTAATCTCTAGGATAAGGAGCAGTTGCTTGTCTCTAGTTGATACATGCAGAGAGGAAATTAGGTGGGTAGATATCTTGAGATAAACAGGTTTCTCCACCCATCCACAAAGTAGTAGGGAATTATTAGTGCAAATGTAACAGATGAACTAAATAGGCTTCTGTCTAAATGTGGATGCATTAGTTGCCCTGCCTATACTAATGCCAGGCTGTCATGGGAAATAAACCCAGGCTGAGTTCTGCATGTGGATGTGTCCCTCAAACTAGCAAAGTTTTCAAAGGTGTGCCCTTCAAACAAGAACAGAAAAAAACCGCACATTGAAAGAATTAGCACTCAGAGGCCTTTGTTTAATCAATGGTTAGTATGGTGGTGATTGCACAAATTTACTACATTAAATTTAATCAGGAATGTTTCTGGCATGTGGGTGGCAAGCCTACTGATTAATTCATTTATATTCTGGAAATAAGATATGTTCTCCTGGATGAATTTCCACAGTTTGGCGATTGCACAGTGTGCATTTCAGCATCTCTAAATGGCTGCTTTGTTCACAGTCTCAGAGCTGAAGTCATGCTGGATGCTGTGTGCTTATTAGCTCACTATACCAATAATGACAAACAGGAAATGGCACCATTTTAGTTCATCTCTGGGAAGAACATCAAAGGAACAGTTTAGATGGCGTTAAACACTTCAGGATTTTGATATCACTCATTTGAATTTCCTTAAGAAACCCATTAGGAGAGGTAGGAGAGATCATGATAGACACTTAGGAAGAATTAAACATTTTTCACTGGGGTTCCTAAATTGGTTAGAAATGTCTGTAATGCAGATTGTTTTAAAACTATAGGATTTGAAGTAGAAAAAAAACTAGATGGATCAGAGAGTTAACACCCTGGTTTAAATAAATAGAAAACAGAGAAGTGACAGTTTTTTAGGTGAAAAGTTAAATTATAGTAGCACTTTGGACTCAGGACTCCGATTTTGCTTACTGATCATCTTCATAGCCATTATAAAGCGTGTGTGTGTTGCAGGGGGTTGTTTCTAGACATTTGGGAACAGAAAGAAGTAAAGAATGTGTGCATGCCATATACATGAGATCACACTCTGTGAATAGTCATTTGGCCATCCCAGTGAGGATGGGTCTGGAGTACTTGTTATGCCCTTAGGGTCCCCTACTTTCCTCATTTTCAAAGGTATTTCACAGATGACTCTGGGCAGGATTGCTGGAAAGGACTCTTAGTGTGTACTGTGTTTATGCTCCAGACGGTGACCAGGAGGAGAAAGAACATGGTTCATTATGATCATTTTCTGGCATTAACCATGTGATTTGCTTGAGGAAGACTGAAGTAGGCTGTGCTGGAAAATGTATCTGAGGACAACTCAGGGTAATTCCATTCCTTTGGACCTTCCCAAGAGGGAGTACACCATTCCCTCTTGGAACTCATTTCTCTTAGTCCAGCAGGCTCCTGAAGCGCAATACATATATATTTCTGTTTGGTATGCAAACCAGCGCTTATTAACATATGTGGAGTATTAGCAGCTCATAGGTATGTAGGCTATATCTGTTCTCTCTTAAAACAATCTCTCTGAGGTTGGACATCAGTTTTTCTTCTTAGAAATGTGAGCGTTAATTAGGCCAGTTCTTACGAACTTCGTAGGAATCTATCTGCTTTTGGTGTTAAAGTGTACCAAAAAGAATGCAGATGATAGGAAAAAAAAAATCTGGCCATGGTCTTGTATGTAACTCCTGTATCATGGCTGTGCTTATAACTCTGAAGATAGTTACATGGTTTTTGCAGCCACAGTGCTGAGTTCCCTGTCTCTGCAGTTACTCCCTATGTCATCTTACTCTACTTACCTCTCTACTTCGATTTCTTCTTTTGTTAAACAGGGATAATAATAGCACATATATCACACATCAAATAGATAATAAAATAGAAAACTGAGAAATATATATGTATGTGAATGTTTCCTGTACCATAAAAGTGGTATTAAAAATTAGTAG
This sequence comes from Panthera uncia, assembly GCF_023721935.1. Classification (NCBI taxonomy): domain Eukaryota; kingdom Metazoa; phylum Chordata; class Mammalia; order Carnivora; family Felidae; genus Panthera; species Panthera uncia. The sequence continues at coordinate 42,578,894 of NC_064816.1, forward strand.
AGGGGGTGCCTGGGTGTCTCAGTTGGTAAGTGTCTGACTCTTGATTTCAGCTCAGGTCATAATCTTACAGTTCGTGAGTTTGAGCCCTGCGTCTCTGCTGAGTGTGGAGCCTGTTTGGCATTCTCTCTCTCTGCGCCTTCCTCACTCCTGCTGTTTCTCTCCCTCCGTCCCTCCCTCCCTCCTTCCCTCTTTTTAAAAATGAATAAATCAACTTAAAAATAAATTTAAGGGAAATAATTATTTAATAGTGAAGGAAAACCGTTGTGGAATTTAAAACTGAAATAATCTAACTTACACTTGGTACAAAATAAATTCTAGTGGGTCTAAATTGTTCATGAAGAAAAATAAAGTGCTAGAGTTAAAACTTAAAAAAATAATGTAATCTGTATTACAGGTTTATCAAGAAAATGCAGGGAGCAAAAATTTATCATGTGCTATGTAATTATTCACCATTATTACTTTAATAAGAAAATCATTGCTTGGATTTTCTTATGTTAAGGAAAAGAATAGTTTGATTCCAGGTAGATAGCCAATTTAGACATTTTGTTCCTAGATTGTCCTGCTTATATCAGTGCTTTTGAGCATGGGCATCAGATTCTCCGCAGCAAAATCACCTAGTGGCATCTTGCCTCCAGCAAATGGCTTATTTGAGTCTATGTACCATGAGGCAACTATGCTTAACTTGAGAACCTGACCTTATATCACTGTCAAAGATTCATTCTTCAGTGAACAACTTTTTGTAATTCATATTCATGTCCTGAAATTGCTTTCTGTGTTAGAAGCCTAAATAATAGTTAAACTAATATATTATATATTGAGTACCAAAAAAGTTATTAAAAATCATATTTTTGAAGAATATTTGAAAATACAGGATCATGTTCACAAGATGCTAAACAGGAAAAAAAGCAGGTTACCAGGTTGCAAAACAGTATTTAAGTATGGTTCTAAATTAGTAATCATCAGAGAATTTTATAATCATAGAAAATGTTATTAAAATATTCTAATCTATGGTAAATTTTAGTGAGTACTTTCTTGATTTGGCCTCAACATTTTCCAAAATGAAAATAACTTCATAGGTTTATTTTTCCTCAGTATAAAAGTAATAAAGTTCATTGTAGGTATTTCAAGCAAAACAGAAAAGCATACAAAGATTGTTAAAATGTCGATGTTACCTCCTCAAAATGACCATTACTGATCTTTTAAAAAAACATTTGATGTGCAGATATTTATGAATTTCTGTATGCACCACTTCTTTCATTTTACCTAGATGGAGTTTGTCTTATCTACTTTTTTCCATTCTACAATGTCATGTGCACCTTTCCATTGCCAAAATACACTCATGTTCATTATTATTTGAACAGTCTAGTGCACTAAATAGATGTATGGCAATCTCTTACTGATATATGTGTGTGCGTGCGCACACACACACAATTTCCTTTGTTTGCGTTTTACAATTAGTACACTAAAACTCTAGTAAACATTGTCAGTCCTAGTTTGAAGTATCAAAAAAGGTGTATAAAAAGTCTTTTTAAAAAGCCTTCTTAAAAAATATTTAATCTACTTAAATATTAATTAGGAATACGTTTAAAAGTGTATTTGAGCTCCTCAACTAGACAGTCAGATTTATAATTACTCATGGCACAACTATAATCACTCATTTATTGATTTATTGGAAGTAGTATTTTAAGAATCTCAAAAACACTTAGTGAGCTTTTTTAAAACAACAACAATAGCACATTCCTATCTGGGTGATTCTGGCCTCCTTCCCATGAGGATGAGGTGATGACTGAATTAGAGGCTTTGTTTTGTAACATTACCTGGTCCAATCAGAGGAAACTCTTAAGGTTACAGTCCCACATGTTATAGAGGAGGAAGTTGCCTGGTACTGATGGAAGTCTATCAGAGTATCCTGTTATGGATCCTCAGACTATGTGTGTGTGCCTAACACCAGATAACTCTCTACATATTGTGGCAGAAACTGGAATTATTCATTTTTATTTTTTTAAGTTTATTTATTTTGAGAGAGAGAGTATGTGTGCATGTGAGTGGGGGAGGACAAGGGACTGAGAGAGAGAATCCCAAGCAGGCTCTGCAGGGTCAGCATGGAGCCTGATGCTGGGCTTGAATTCATGAACTGTGAGATCATGACCTGAGAGAGTCATGACTTCAAGAGTCAGATGCTTATCTGACTGAGCCTTATTTTTTAAGTCTTAAAAGAATTTTAAAGATTTTATTTTTTGAGTAACCTCTACATCCAGTGTGGGACTTGAAGCCACAATCCCAAGATTAAGAGTTGTAGACTCCACCTACTGAGCCAGCCAAGTGCCCCAGGAATTATTTTTTAATATATCAATATAGGATATGAAATTTCTCTCTTAGATTGGCTAAACTAAGAAGGACAAATAAAAATTAAATTAGCCTGGAAGCTGTCTTATCCAATTTTTCTGCTGTATCCAATGCTGGAGTTCAAATACTGACCAGATTGTGAGATGCTATCCAGAAGTTGAAATTTTATTAAGGATCTTTTTAAAATGAATACAGTAATGGTAATAAACCATAATCTGTTAAAACGTGTATTGTTTTGCAATGACCATTTAAAAAGTAAATATTTTTCTGTTGGGCTCTTCTTTTATATTTCATAATTGCCTTTAAGTGTAGTATTCTGAAGACAGTATCTCCTTAAGTCCCGTTTTATATATTTATGTTAATGTATATGTGTATGTTTATTTCCCAAGGGAGATCATAAAAGGTTCAACTCAGCTTGCTTTGAAATGTAAACCAAGTGATAAATGTAGCAATAGGATGTATCCTTTAATTTGGTTTTCTTGCACTGTTGATGTCTTACGTGGAGACGTTTAACTTTACCTCTTGGTCTCATTAGTGGTAACTACCATGACTGATGAGTGAGTTGAATTGGGGACCGTGGTATGTAGATGAAAACAGGATTCCCTTGGTTGGAAGTCACTTACCCACATCCTCAAGATTAGCTCTAGGAAATTCTGTTTGTCCTAGAAATTTGGCTGAGCCTGCCAGATAAAGGAAATCCTTGACACATTTATGTGAAGGCCAGCTTTTTGCCTTAATGTTTTCTTAATAATAACATATTATGTTATTAAATATGTTATCCAGGTTAATCTCGCCCTTGTAAAAACGGGATAATAATAACTCCCATGGTGTACATTTTTTCAGTCTAGCTATCCAAGATACATGAACTTTTTCTCCTTGCCTTCATTTAATGGACATTTTCATTGTTTTCCTATTCTACATAAACATAGAAATAAGAATCCCCTGGAAACTTGTGAGAGAGAGGAAAAATTTTTTTTTTTTTTTTGGAAAATAATCAGTTTGGATCTTAAGACGGTAGACTTGCTTTTCCATTCCTTCTCCAACCTGCAGAGGCCAATGCCATACATTTAGCAATCAAGGAATCATCCTAGAAATTATTTGTTCTTGAAGTCTATAATTATTTCAGAATCTGTGTTTGCTTAATTTTCTCCTCACAAAACTTAGATACCATTTTAATTGAGAACAATTTATTTTCAGAATATGTCTATTTACTTCTCTACCTCATTGGTAAATGCTACCAATCAATGAATAACCTCATTTTTTCTCTATTAAAGCTCTCCCACTGATAATCTCAGCACATTAGAAGGTCAATTATATGGACCTTGGAAAAGAAAGTTGAAAAGATATTCAGAGGGAAGGAGAAAAAATAGAGAGGGAAGCCAGACCTGAGAAGAGAGAATTCTATCCTTGAAACTAAGTTTACTGTCAATTGTTGTAGTGAAAATATTAAATATTAGCAGTATCAACCCATGTCCCTGTGGTATGGCTCATTAATTCCTTTGATTAGAACACAATGTTAGGAATTCAGGAATGGGGATTATACCTTATCAGAGTCTTAGTGATTTGTTTTCAAAATATGTCACAGGACACGGGGTGATAAGTCAGAGTTTGGATAGTGTAGATGAATTAGTGCAAATTGAAGACCCTAACTGGAAAAACAACTCAAAGTGCATGTATTTCATAAATATTCCATGGAGGGATTAACATTTTTTCCTTAGGGAAACTAAGAATTTAAGAGTTACCTAAAAATTTTGCATCTGCATCATTCATGTTGCTTGTTAATTGAAGTCAGTAATGTTTAGTGTTGTTAAGTGGTTAATTATGAATACATCTACTGATTACGTTCATATCAACTAGGCTGTGCAGTTGTAACACTGTAGTATTTTCTTCACGCAGAATGTGAATAAACTGCTGTTTACATCGTATTTCATGAATTGTGTAGACAAAGCCGAATATTACATGGAGAGTGTGCCATTTATATGCTAATCGGGTTATATCCATTAGATACTATTTTAAATGTCTTCGGTTTCTTTTGTCTTTAGTATCAAGCAGTGCTACTTACCAAAACTTAAGCTCATGCAAGTTTCCCACAGTAATGTCCTAAATGTTCCTTTCTCTGACTATTCTATTTATTCCCTTTTCTCAGGGATCAATACTGCTTTTGAACTCTTAGCAGTTAATAGTTATATGCAGTGAATTGCACATCTACTTCATATGTTTATTCTTCTGACCAAAAAATTAAAATTTGATTTGAAAGATATGAAATTTCAGCAGAGTATAAAATCAACAATATTCTTAATAACTAAAATTAATAGTTGTAAAAATTCTATTATATGTACATACAAACTGTGCTTATATTTTCAACTTATAAGAGTAATTAAATTGAATTCATACCATATGTTTGTATAACCTTTTTAACATTTGCATGTTTGTTTTGAATTTCTCTTTGCCTGATTTTAAAATTTAAAAAAAATTTAAATAATTGACCAATGAAATTATAAGTATTTAGAAAATAGGACTTTTCTATTTCTTTGTGATCTCCATAGCATGGTACATGGCAAATAAAAGTTCTCAGTAAATATCTTTGTGTGAATCAAATTTGGTTGTCTTCTAAAGTCATTTGTTCTTTTCAAAGTCGTTGGTTCTTTTAAAATGTTTTTGGTCCAGCCTGGGTGGCTCAGTTGGTTAAGTGTCCAACTTCAGCTCAGGTCATAATCTCACAGTTTGTGAGTTCAAGCCCCATATTGGGCTCTCTGATTTCAGAACAGAGCCTGCTTCAGGTTCTCTGCCCCCCTCTATCTCTGTCCCTCCCCCGTCTCATTCATTCATTCTCTCTCTCTCAATAAATAAATAAACAAACTTAAAAAATAAAATCTTTTTGGTCCATAATTATGGTGATACAGTTTAATACAATTGCCTTTAAAGAAACCATATACCTTAGGTAACGCAAGGTGGAAATCTACCACTTAAAAAAAAAAGATTATTATACAAATAAATAGACAACAGAAGTGAAAATTTTTGGTAGGTTCAGTAAAAACAAACTCAAAAAGCAAGAGAGGAGGAAGGAGCTATGTGCTCTAGAACCCACTGTTTCACAGGGGATTTTGAAGGGCTATGAAAGTTCATAAAATCGCGGTATGCAAGTCACTTGAGAATATGATATACATCATTTAATTGTTTTTCTATACCTGTTAGAGAAGTGCAGTGTAAACATTTTGGCAGACTACCAGCCAGGTTAATAATAAACAGAATGCCTGTTGGGTTGATTTTTTTTTAATACGAAGAGAGTAGAGTGGCTTTTAAAAGTTAAAGCACATATGAGCTGTTGCTTGGTTCAAAAAACTTTCAGTGGAGTCAAACAAAAGTTCCCACTCAACACCTTACAGAAAAATACAGAATGGAATGTGGTTTTAACACACTCTTTCTGCCATAAAATATTTTTATTTCTTATTTTACTTTTTTTTCCTGACTACCCCCTTTTGCCAGTGTTCATGGTATTACTGTATATCTTTCAGGGACTTTGTGTTGAATATTCCCATGTAGAACACACGTGTATAATTATTCATCTTCCCTCACAATCTCCTTTGTTGGTAGAATTCTCATTCAAGGTAGCGTTATATACTTTTACTTTTCTCCTCCTCCTTGTTTGTCCTTTTCTCACTTGGAGCTTAATGATTATTCGCCACTTAAGGTGGGATGCACCTACATGGCTCGTTTGTGCTTACCTCCTTCTTGTTTGGAGACTCAGCAAGTTCAGCACAATGCTATTTATTGAATTTATTTGTCAATTTCTCCTTCCTTGCATGGCTGAATAATTCAATGGAATCAGCACAATAGCAGAATGCACAGGATAATGACATAAATTTTTTTGACCAGAAAATTATAAATTAAAAAGAAACCAGATTTGAAGACCACATGAGAAGGTGGCAACTTTTACGGTTTGTACAGGACTTTCTAGATGTATATGGCAGCACACTTCGTTTGTTTGATGGGCTACCTCTCAACTTTTCATTAAATGTCTGAAAAGATACACAGAAAGACATAAATTGGAAGCAAGATTGTAAAATAAAAATGGGAATAGCCTATATCTAAAGCAGAAGTTACCCTTTAAATATAAACAAAAAAGATAACCTATAAAGAAAGAAAATTAAAAATGGTCTTAACTTTGTCATGTCACTAAATAGTAAAAATCAGCCTGAGCACATTTCATTCATGGCTTAATCTTGAAATTGGTTTAACAAATACTTTCATAGTCTATGTATGCTAGAGAACACCAACATCGTAGCTGACTACTAATAAAGTAGGAAAATAAACTGGCCCAATATTAAATCAATCTGTTATAGGCTGTAAGAAATTAGCAACCCTATTAGAAATAGGCAACTCTTACTGAACAAGTTACTAAAGTCAGAGCTAGAATTCCACTGGCTTCTGTCCCCACCAAGGTCTGCTCCTGTGTGTCTATATCAGCGAAGAAACTACATATCTTAGAAGACATCATGTTTGAGATAAATGATATAGAGAAAGGCATACATGCTTAGCTGTAGAAATAGAAGTACTGTGCATTCTATATATATGTGGAAGTTTCTATAACTTCAAAGAAGAACTTTAAAATGTATAGCATAAAAGAAAGGATGTTAAAATGTGTAGCATAAAAGAAAGGTTTTGAATTCCAAGACCTTGTGGTACTATTTAACTCAAGAAAACATTTTCTAACTTCTTTGTGCCTTAGATTCGGAAAACACTTCACAATATTATTGTGAGAATTACATAAGTAAGAACTAAGTTTTGTGTTTGGTACATATAGTAAGCACTTGGTATAGTCGTCACTGCTATTGTTTGTCCTTAGTTTAGGCTTATGAGATAATGAATCCCTGATAGCTGTGAAGATTGAGTTAATAAACCTGGCCCATCAAGTTAAAATTCAAGTTTAAACCTGACAATTGAAGTTGCTGACCTCAAGTGATGAACTCCTTTGTGAGCCAAATGCCTGGCCTAACTAGATCTCTTCATCTTCAAATTTAAACAAATAAAAACAATCAAAAAACTAACTGAAATGAACAACATCCAAATGAAATTATTGGTTGAGGCAAGGGTCAACAATATTTAATGCATTGGTTTAAGGGGAGCTGGATAATTTTATCATGGCAAGGTACAACTACACACATGACTTTTTAATCAAAGGAAAAAATGGAAATTGTTGCAGTGAAGTAATGAGACACTTTTCATCGTAATCCAGTAGTCAGGTATTGTATGTCCCTGATATGATGCAAGATATAATAGATGAACTCCATGATGTACTCAAGGCAAAAATGTTTTACTGACACAAGATCATCACCAGATACAGGGAATAGAAAGAACATTATCACAGAGACAACCAAATGACAAATGCGATGCATTCTCCATGACAGCGGGCCAGAGCCCTTTAAGTTTGTGTCTGAAAAAGGGACTGCACTGTGTTTTAAGGAACCAAAGGAACATAACAATATGTTATTCTTTGTTCTGAATGAGATACTTACTTGGTCAAACCATATTAAAAGGACATTTATGTAAATAGAGCCTGCTTTTGTAAACCATGGTATTCATTACAATAAGCAGGACTTTTCGTTAAAATATCTGTAGGCACATTTGTGATAGATACTTTTTTATGACCTCTAAAGTTTCTCTTCCTATCTTCATATTTTCTTGATCACCAGAGAGGATGTTCAACTAACCAATAGGCATTTATAAGCATAGTTGTGAATCTAGGGCTCTTGACTAAAGGAATATTTGAACAATTGCTTATTATTCTCTGAAAGGCTAGTATTAAAGAAGCAAGAGAAAGAGAGTGAGTAATCTTCTCCTTGTGCCTCCCTTCTCACCTCTATCTTTTGGACCCACTTTGTAAAATCTTAATTTGCCATCAAGGACACAATTGGAGGGTAATGTTCCTTCCTTGTCCCAGGTCCCATGTCTAGTGGCATTTGGAATTTAAATGCAGGCAGTCTAATTCCAGAAATCATGCTTTTAGCCAGACTCAGAATCTTTAGCTATTGACTTCCTGTGAATATATGGCTGTAACCCTCAAGAACAGGGTGAAACACCAAAATAAAAAACAAGAAGACAAACCTTATTGTTTGTCATGGAAAAACTCAACCTCTTTTACCTACTTTCTTTTTCAGCTTATAAGAACTTCTGTATGAAGTTTGGTACTTAGAACCCCAGCTCTCTCAAAATTGTTCTCAAAGCCTCAACACCAGTTAATTTAAGTTCCTGACAGAAGTAGGAAATATTATGAGACTGACACACATGGTTTTTGTTCATATCACCTGGGGAAGGCACGTCACACTGGCATCAAACTCCAGCAGTGTCTGGGGAGTGACAGAAGCAACCTTTCAGACGTGGCACCTACTTGCTCGGTTAGTGAAGTTGAGATTTGGATGGCGTTTTCCACACTCTTGACAGTTCATGACATACTGATGGGATAAAACAGGAAGACTGCCTACTAAAAGTTTGCTGTGACCTAACAAGAAAAGTTAGAGAAGTCATTTTTGGTCACATAAGTGATTTCATGGCTTCGTTTTTAAAACTTGTCTAATAATTTCTAGCTTTTGTGATTATTTGGTACACCTCTACCATATTTTGATGCTTTCTAGTCCGACAACATGCAAAGCCAGTGTTGAGCTCAAGATCTGAAATCAGGCAGCCGTGTGATCTTAACCAAATTATTCACCTTCTTTGAGCCTCAGTCTACTAATAAATGAAGCAGGGGTGATGATAGTACATACCATATCCTGCTATTGGGAGAATGAATAAAATTTCCAGCACTATAATGTCCAGTACATACTTACCACAACTACAGTGCTGGTCATTCCCCATGACCCATTTATCTTAAGCCAGAAACATCTTCAAGAACATAGCAGTATAATGGTGTTTGTAATTTCTTGTTTTCTGTGTACATTGTAGCCTCCTATCTCTTCTGGCCACTAGCTAACTATGTCTAAGGGAACACAGAAATCTTTGAGCCATCTAAAGCCCTCTGTCATACTTGACAATGCCATTATCTATCAACTGATAGATTTTTATTTTTCCTAATGCTTGATGAGCTTAGTTTTTTCCACATATTTACTTTGAGAAAGGTTTGTCTAACAACTTTATTGTTAGCTCTTTTCCTTTTTTTCTTACCTGTTTCGTATGTTCAGTGTAACTCTGTGAGTTTCTTCACTTGTTATGCCTCATTACTTCTCTGTCTAGCATCATCTTGCTCTATGGAGATAAAGGTCGATTAACTTGGAGCATTATTCTAGTTTGGTATTCTTTTTGTTGTTGTTGACTATTTTGGTATTCTTGACTAACTTATTTTTTGGCTAACAACTCTGACTCAAAAAGAATGATTTACATGTGTTTTAAATTTTAATAAGCCATCAACTTCAAACTCCCCACAGTTCCCCTGATAACCACTCATTTTTTCCTTTAGTTTTACATAAATTTGTGCTCCATTTTTACAATCACCCTTTGAAATTTTCTTATTCTCCCATACATTACAATATGTTAGTATGTTGAAGATAACTATTTATACCTTACTGTCTGGCAGATCATCTATATAAATTTTTAGTTTGCAATTTATTTTCTTGTGAATGCCTCTTTTACGTTACCAGATGATTGGCCTGAATTTTATGAGGCCAATTAAATGTAGCAACCATTAATGAAATTACTGAAAATGTATCAGTGTTGACAAACATTTAATTATTTTATTTAATTGCTGATTAATTGTAGTTCCATTTGTGTTTAAGGTATTTTCCTAAAAATATATAAAATGATATATGTAAATGATATATATCACATATTATATATATATATATAAATGATATATAAAATGACTCCTTAAGCACGCAGTATGTATGTTTTTATGTTCTCTGGCAATGAGAGTAAATGCACACTGTTGTGATCCCTGTCAGCTAATCTGTGCTGTAACATGCTCTCCTGAGTTGTATTCTGTAGTATCTGTTGTTCACTAGTCTATGGCCTCTTTCTGGTGCTTTTTTTTCCTCCTCTTCTTCTGTTTTGGAGAATAGTTTGAACAAACATGTGCCTGTGACATGATGAAACAAAGTAAGGCTATCACAGTGCTATTAAAATGCTGGTTTTAATAGCATCTTGAGTTTCTTTCAAGGTGTTATATCCAAGAGAATTGGAAACATTTTTTACAGAAAAAATTGTACACAGTGTTCATAGCAACATTATTTATAATAGCCAAAAAGTGGAAACAACCCAAATGTCCATCAGCCAACAAGTGGATAAACAAAATGTGACATATCTATGAATGGAAAGTTATTCAGCCAAAAAAAAAAATCAGCAAAGTACTCACACATGCCACAACATGAAGGGACCTTGAAAATATGCTAAGTGAAAAAAGTCAGAAATGAAGGCCATATGTTGTATGTCTTTATTTATGTGAAATTTTCAGAATAGGGAAATCCACAGAAACAAAGCAGATTAGTGGTTTCCAGGGGCTGTGACAAGGGGGAATGGAGAGTGACTGCTTAATGGATATGAATTTCTTTTGAAAGTGATTAAAATGTTCTGGAATTATATAGTGGTGATGGTTACACAAGCTTGTGAATATATAAAAAAGAACACTGAATTGTACACCTTAAAATGCTTAAGTGGTACATTTTACATTATGTGAATTTTATCTGCATAAAAAATGAAAAAGATGTTAAGGTAATTGGAAGATATAAAAATAAGAAGCCAATAGAATTAGTGGAAATGCTTTGACATTAGGAAGTCTAGATTTTAGGAGAGCAGATAAACATGATGTGTAGTTACAAAATAGTAATACTAAATGCAGTATGCTTTTGGATAAGAAACGCTTATTACAAACCTTTATAATGCTAACTCATTGTCCCAATTACCACAAATAGACTCTCTCCCCCTAAAAAAGAAACACAGTAATTACTCATTGCTAGAGTAGAAGAATGAAGTAGTGAGTTCTCCAATCTGTCACTGAAATAGATTCAGAGTGTAATAAATGCTCTGTTACGAGGAATGGACAGAAGAGAGGTTTATTGATATTGCATAGCTGAATTGGATATAAAGAGAGATTTCATTGGAGAGGTTCTATTTCAGCTTTATTTTGAAGAATGCATAGGAGTTTTCCATGGTGTAGATATAGAGGGAACATGAGCAGTAAGAGCTTTCATTTTACCTTAACTCCCTTTTTCTTTCTGGATTGATTAGTCAGTTCTAATTGGGCCCAGTCATTCATTCCCTATATATAAATGAAATAGCTTACAATCATTATTTTGGGGGTTAGTTTGTAAAGTTCAGTTTCCCTACAACTTCGGCATTTCTGCTCAGGGGAGGCCATTAGAACATTTTTTTTTAAACTACAAAAGCTAAGAAAGCATATTTCCTTGTATGAATTTTTCATATGCTCATTTGATGCATGTGTGCTCTCTGCCCCTTTGCCTGGCCTGAAATCTGCTTCTTACTTATCTAGTTCATCTCTTGCTATTTGCCAATGCAAATGCAAGACTAAAAACAGACTAAAATAGTAAGGGCATGTTGGCAATGTGAAAAAGGAAAGGAAACAAAGGCAAACAGAGTAAGTACTCAAAGAGGGAAATGGGTCAGGGGTGATAGATTGCTATATGAGGTTGAGGTGGAAGAAAAGAAAGGAAATGAGGAAAGAGTTTGGAAAGAAATTAGAGTGATGCTTATAGGCTCTAAGTAGTGAAGGAGGCCATTTCAGTAAGATGCAAAAGTTAAGTGTTTTCTTTTTAATTGAGTTGCAAGAATGCAGAACCAACTGTCATTTGCAAATATATTTTGATTTAGAGCAGTTTCTATTGTACATATGAATACTTAGCTTGTTTTGGTGTTGAGAGTAGCTTTATACTTTTTGGGTATCTTGTCATAATTTCCCCATTAATCCTTATAACCTTTAGGGAAGATGTTTTTTTTTTAAACCTGTCATCATTTTTTCATGAATCTTACTTGTACCGAATCTCTTGTGCTTGCTTAAAATGAAGCAAGTCATTATGTAAAGTGTAGTTTCAAATAATGTATAATGGATCATCAAAGTGGGGGTCTGTTATACAATCATACCACTGAGGGATAGCTGAATATGCCACTGTAAAATGTGCCACTTTTGCCTAAACATTATTTTGAGCTAAAGGTAATTGACAAGATGCAGTTATAAGAAAAACTCCTTCTCCTCCCCCATTTGCGTAAAAGTGGGCCTTAAACTTTCAAAGATGCCTGCTGTCCCCTCTCTCCTAGAACAGACAAAAGTTAATCACTAGCTGTAGACCTTAGCAGCCTGGAGATGTCTCCAGAGGAATCTACATAAAAAACTTAATTGACTATACCTTATCTATTGTTAGTTTACCTACCTAGTGTTTCCCTTTGTCCTGTTATTTATCCACATTTATCATCCTTTGTTTAAGATGCTATATATACTAGAGTTCTAAGCCACCTCTTTAAGTTACTCAGTTTTCCTTGGGTACTCCCCTGTACACATAAAGTATACATGTTAGTAAACTTCTGTTTGTTTTTCATTGTTAATTTGTTATTTACTACCTGGATCTCAGCCAGGAACTTAGAAGGAAATCATTTTCTGTCTCATACACTATTTTAATTTTCTATTGCAGAAAATTTACATAGTTTTCTTTGAAATCTAACTCCTGTAATAGAGTCTCTAAAATGGGCCGGCATCATTTCTGAGGATGTTCATTTTTAACAATAATAAGACTATTTCTGATAGTAGTGGGAGAGTTATACAACCTATGATATCGGTGGACTAGGAACCATGAAAAGTAATCTTTCAGAATCATAGTGTAATATGCAAAATAATATGAATGCGTTTTTAAAGAAATTACGTATATTAAAGTGGTTCAGATTATACCATGGAGAAGTCCTCAAAAAGTATATGAGTGCTTCAACAGTTATTATGATGTAGGTAAGAGAATAGTTTTAATTTTATTTTCTTATCTTTACTGTTTTTGCCAGTTTATCTAACATGATGTGCTTTCAATAATAACAAGAGTAGCAATAAATAATACAAATTAAAAAATGAGAAGGGCTTGGAATACATAAAATTGAGGTTATTATCTTCCTATGCAAAGGCAGAATATGGAATTAGGAAGTAGTGGTGACTGAGCAAACAAGTAGAATATGGAGTTTGTAATTGTTAGGTTAAGACCTAGATCAGCTATAGTAAGATGAGTAAAAAATACATACATCAAAGCTCATAATTAATGAGTTGTTAGTCTGAAAATTTGATGAATGGGCTGGGTAACCAAATGGTCTAGCTGGTTCAGTACTGTTGATAAATCTGTTTAATGGTATTGCAATTGATTATTCTGTCACATCATAGTTGCTCTAATGACACATATTAAAATTATTGAAGTAGAAACATATAAAATTGCATTGGGGCATTAAGGTGCCACACAGCTTTTCTACCTCAGTCCTCTCCTGTATTATACCTCATTTCTTATATTCTGAGTACACTGCTTGATAAAAAATGAGTAACAAAGGAGAGATAGCCAAGTGAGGACTTCTTCATATTAAAAATATCTTTGCTTTTCCTATCCCATACTACGAAAAGTGTGTATTACTTTAGAAAGCTAGGTAAGCAGAACCAAGGTAATTCATCTATAATTACACCACCAAGAGATGATAACCATTTGGTTTTGTCCTTCTAGGTTTGTTTCTCCTGTGCCTATATAGTAACATAAATAAGTAATTATATAGTTTTCAAATGTTTTATGGCCCGTGTTTCCTTTATAACATGAACATCTGTATCAAACAATTTTATTCTTTATGATTTTAATAGCCAGATATTATTCCATTTATGGATGTACATAGTTTATTTAAAGTTTAATCCTGAGGATAAATTCTTTAAGCAGAATTGATGAATCAAAGAATAACTATATTTTATATTTTTAGTATTTATAAATTTCCATTAGGAAATTTGTACCAATTTGCATGTATATATACCTTGAATTAAAGTACTGATTTACTTATGTCCTAAATAATTTAGGGTGGCATTTTTTTCTGTTTTATCTGCCATTGTTAAGACAAAATAAAGTATTATATCTTCTTTGATTCTTTTAGTAATTTAAAAAGTTATATTGCATTTTATATGTGTGTGTGTGTGTGTGTGTGTGTGTGTATCTGTGTATCTATCTGTGTCCCACCTTTCTCTATTTATCAGCCTATACATACATACATACACCCACACATATGTATTAAGAATTTTAAAAACATAGTGAACTTGTATTTTGATGATGTGTTTGGTCTATACATTAATTTTCTTATGACAAGAAAATTGAGCACTTCCTTTTCTTCAAATTTATAGTAACTATGTAAAAATACTGTGAAACATCAAAGGAAAATACCACAATCACACCCATAAAAGGTACAGTTAGCTTAAAAATACACAGCTATTAAACAAAGGCTGCATACACACATATATAAGCAGGAAACAGATACAAATTGTAATTTGTAAATAGGAAAACTGTCCTAAAATATATTAGGTGGTCTTTAGGTTAGCTGAGTCTTATAGTCAAAATATCTGATTGATATGTGAGTGGGATGCATTGTAGCTAACTTGGTAATTAATTCATTTGTGTTTATGATAGAACATTTTGTTCATAGGATATAGTGGGAGGTATAAATATTTTGGATTATTCAAGGAAATCATCAAACATGTTTAGTTTACTCTGAGCATCATATTTTGAAAGGGACAGAAATGAATTAGAGAGTGCTTAACGTAAGGGGAAAAGATCAATCTCGGTATCATGAGAAATGTTTGAAGGAAACAAGGATGGTCTACTTGGGATAAGATTGAGGAATGGCACCTTTGTATACAAACACAAAGGGGCTATTTATGCAGATTAAATTGTTTGTTTATACATGTAGGCACAAAAAGGATTTGTATTTTAAAAAAATGAGGCACCATGGGGTGCCTGGGTGGCTTAGTTGGTTGAGTGTCAGACTTTTGATTTTGGCACAAGTTATGTTCTCATCATTGGTGAGTTCAAGCCTCATATGAGGCTCCATGCTGACAGCTTGGAGCCTGCTTGGAATTCTGTTTCTTTCCCTCTGTCTCTGTTTGTCCTCTACCATGTGTGCGTGTGCTTGCTCTCTCTCTGTCTCTCTCTCAAAATAAATAAATAAAAAAGAATTAAACATCTCCCCCCCAAAAGGAATGAGAAGTTGTAATTGCAGTAAATATCATATAATAATATTCATATTTGTATCAAACATTTTCCAAAGGAAGTTTTTGGTACACTCTCTCACTGGACCTCTTTGTTCAGAGACTGGATATTGATATGGCAAAGTTATTATAGAGATTATTTCATCATTTGATGATAGTTGAACTAGATTACATTTAAAGCTCTTTCCAGCCATGAGATTAAATATGATTTTAAAAACTTGAACAACTGAGGAACTTTATGTTATTCTATCCATTGTAGCTCTAGAATGTAATGTGTGGAAAAAGATGATATTTTACAACATATTTATAAATCTGAAGTTTGAAATTGTTTGATGAGAACTGGGTTTTTGTCTTAGTGAATTTACTAAATGCTTTATATTCATCTCCTGATGCTCAGATTATAACTACAAGATGAAAAAGGTAATAAAATTTTGCTAAGTAAATTTTAAAATGAATAGGTTGAGAATTCAGATCTCATTCTGTTCTTCTCATATGAAGAACAGAAGATTTCTGACACTGATGGCAATTTGACAGAAACAAAGACATTTCATAATACAGTAAGAATATTGATGGCAGAATTAGCAAATAAATTACAGTACATGTTAGTAGAAACAAAGTGGTATTGAGTTGAAAGGAAAATAAGGAAGGGAGGAAACTGGGAAAGATTGCACCGTGAGTGATCTTCAGATAGTTTCTTTTTGTAGTGGAATAGATTAAGCTATATACTAAATATAAAACAGAAAATACTTCATGTCAGTATGTGTCGTCAAATAAGTGGAAGGATTGTAAGAGTAATTGGAGTCTGAAAACCAGAATGAAAGGAAACAACTCATTTATTGTTGGAAGATAGTTGGTAAATGTTGGACAAGCCTAGAAATAAGAGAAAGTGGTTTAAGTTATACTCAGTTTACATATTTTAAGTTCATGCAATAATGTAGGGAAGGTAGAGGAACTAGGAATTGCAAGGGATATAGTTAAATGAGGGTGGTCCAAACAAGTATTAAAGCTAAGTGGTGGGGTTGAAGGTACTCAGAACCATGTTAAGTCTAGAAAGATCTTTAAAATCCTTTACTCCAACCCTGTAATTAATGAATGGAACTTAGCCTTATATTCCTGAGAAGTGTTCTTTCAATATAGACACAAAGGGAATTCATTAGAGGTGTCCGGGTGACTCAATGTGTTGAGCGACCCACTTTGGCTTAGGTCGTTGATCTCACAGTTAGTGAGTTTAAGTGCATCATTGGGCTCGCTGCTGTCTTCTCAGAGCCTATTTTGGATCCTCTGCCTCCCTCACTATCTGTCCTTCCTCCGCTTGTGCCTTCTCTCTCAAAAATAAACATTAAAAAAAAAGGGGAATTCATTAATTTATAAGATAATATATTCTATTTTTAAATAGCTTTTATTTATAAATTTAATAAATTATTTGATATATGTGGTAAATTATAAGCTATAAAGATGCAAAAAGTTATAAAGATACAAAAAGAAAAAGCTAAGTTACCTTTTGGGCAGTCCTACCCATGTTCAAACTCCTTTTAGAAAAAAAACATGTAGGGGCTCCTGGGTGGCTCAGTTGGCTAAGTGTCTATCGCTTGGTTTTGGGTCAGGTCATGATCTCATGGTTCATGGGATCAAGCCGCCTGTCAGGCTTGGTGCTGACAGTGCAGAGCCTGCTTGGAATTCTCTCTCTCCCTCTGCCCCCCTCTTGCTCACGCTTTCTCTCTCTTGATAAATAAATAAACTTAAAAAAAAAATTTTAGTTAGAAAAAAAAATGTCTACACATTGATGGGCCAGTGACATCCATTTTTATTAATGTGTTAAAATTAGACTTGTAATCATAAACATAAGTAGGTGAGATAGGTGAAACTGGAAGAAAAGTGCAAAGTTTGGTAGTGGAGATGGCACATAATACACAGTCTGTTTTGACAGGTAGAAACTAGTGCAGGAGAAAGCAGGTGATGAGGATATAAGTGATAAGAAAAGAAGCCCAGCAATGAGACTGGCATCTCAGTAGGGAGACCCCACACTCTCATAAACAGACTCAGTAAGCCTCTCTCTGTATTCTTTCGTAATTGCAGACAATTTATGTTAAATTGATTCAGATCCTCTTCTAAGAAATGGTGGGGGCATAGCTGATCTGAAGATGGAACTATTGGAGACAGGAAAAGCACAGGACAAAGCGGTGAATGCCTCGGTAGAGGCTGGGTAGGGTAGGGGGACTGGAGACCAGGGCCCTTAAAACATGAGTTGAGTAAATATCATGTAGGGCCTTAGCAGAGAAAGATGAGCATGGGTTAGACCTGTGTTTTTATTGATTAGAGATACCTTAGGTAAGTTACTTTACTTCTCTGCTCGTAGTATTCTCATCTATGAAATTGGGAAAATGATTATATCTACATCACAGGATTGGTGTAAGGATTAAATGGATAGGGTATCTAAAGCATAGAGCATTGTACCTGGCAATTCTGTGATGTTCATTGAATGCTGTTATTAAGAATGAAATTAAGACAGGAAGCATTTGCTTTGATATGTCAACATTTATGAAACATGTATTGTGGTTGAGGGAAGTTGAGTGAAATATGATGATGTTCATAGTCTTTCAAATCCACCTGGGATTTTTGACTTTGGGTGGCTCCCTGCCAACATCCAAACACCTTTCTCTCACTCTATGTAAATATAAAGGAAATAAGATAATGAAGACCAGACTGCGAATGAATTTAGGATTTTCTTGACTATCATCAGTTTTTGTCCACTTTCTAATTGTGTTATGCTTTCAGCCTTTATAAGAAGATTCATACATGTATAAGTTACAGTAGTGGCTGAATAATAAAAATATTTGATTATAGAACTGTTCTATTTGGATGTTTGGCTAGAAAATTAAAACTACCTAATTTTAGAAACTTCACGGTGTAGTTGAGAGCTTTAGACTTTCATTGTTAGTATTTTTTATATTATCACTGCCTCTTTTGAGGTTTGACCTCTGAGCCAGCTACTTTCTGAGGTCTTGGAAGTTCTTCATCTAACATTGATAGAATAACATGGACTGGATTTACCCTTCTAACAAATACAATAACAAAAGTGGGGAAAAAGAAACAATGTTTAGGTTGTAAACAATAACAGGCAGCATAGGGCAATCCCAGGAAAAAGGGCAGTAAATGAGTTGAGTATAGGATTGTCCTGGCTCACAACCTAGGGAGAGCTTCCAGGTCATAGTGCAGAAAGGTGGAAGCAGAAGGACCCTGAATATATCCACAGTAATTTTATTATACTGAATTGTGTTTTATAGAGTTCATTTTAGGGCATTTTCATCTTTACACATGTAACATACTTACTGAGTACTTAATAAGTTCCACGGTTGCAGTTACAGACAAAAATCATGAATGATGAGTTTGATGCAGAAAGTCTAGAAGAGAGAGGAGGACTATATATGAAACATAAGTAAGTGGACAAATGAATGATACATCCAAGAGACTGAAAAATATCAGTATGAGTGAAATTATGTGTTGAATCAGAATTGGGAAGAGATAACTGAAGAGAAAGAGGTGAGCTAGGCTACACCAGGTCTTAACAGCCATGTTAAAGATAAGGGTATTAATGTGAAGCCAATAGAAGTTTAAGCAGGATATGATATCATTGTGCCTGTACAACAAATGTTTGAGGATGGCATCTAGGGTAATTGGCATTAAAATAATTCTGACTTCACACAGATTAGATTGGAGGAAATAACTCATTTCCCTTTGAGCAGGTGTGAGCTTTAATCAGGTGTGAGCTTTGTTCAGTTTATTCTTACTGAAATAAACAGATTTTCCAGAGAAAAATTCAAGATTCTAATGGAATTTTTGTGTGATTCATAACTTGCTTTTATGAAAGTTTTGCATTGTATAATTAAATCACTGTCTCACATTGAGCTGCATTTCTTAAAAGGAAAAGAACTCTGTGTGTTCAGAGGACCAGGCACCTTGGTCCTGACTCACATCATAGCTCTGTTTTTGGATAACTGCATCCTTGGTCATTGAGGTATCTGGATCTCATCATTGCAAACATGGTGATTTTCACACTTTAGTGAAAAAGTGTTCCTCTGCTTGGATCTTTGTACATGTTTTACCCTTCCCCTTTATATAACTATGTTAGATTTTTCTTGGTGGCAGAAAGTGTACTTGAGTATTATATTAGCTTCTAAACACTAAACATAGAACTTAGGCTTTCAGTAAATTCATTGAAATTTACTGAATCTTAGGGAGAAGTTTCAACCCATATAGGAGGCCTTTCATATTCAAGAATTTATCTCTAAAACTTTAGCATTATTGAAAGATGATAAATAATTTTTGTCATGCTGTTAGACAAACAGTATCACCCTAGTTACCATTGGTGCCTATCCACTCCTTCGTTGTATATTTGAAGGAAAAAGTGGATTTGTTAAAACATTTCACTATGAACTTTAAGTTATTACTGTTGAATGGATACTAAGCTTTTTGGTTCTTTTTTTTTTTTTTTTTTTTTTGCTGTTGATGAAATATTTCATCACAGGACATCAGCTACTATAAAATCATTAAAGGCTTAATTCACTTAAGTCTTTAAAATATTTGGAGGTCCCTGGAATTTTTCTGGCACCTAAGCGATTCTGTTTGTGTTGATTTGTTTTCAACTCTAATATTTTCATGTCTTTAAAAAAATAAAATATCAATCTTTCACTTGATTAAATGTTACAGTGTCTCGTAAAGGCTTATTTTCTATCTCACTTATAAAAAGTGATATTTGTATTGTCACTTTTTTTTAATTAAAAAATTTTTATTTTAAGGAAAGAGCAAGCGCAAGCAGAGGAGAGGGGCAGAGAGAGAGAGGGAGACAGAGTATCTTAAGCACCTCAGCTCAGAGCCCAATGTGGGGCTCGATCCCATGCCCCCGGGATCATGACCGGAGTCAAAATCAGGAGTTTTGTGCTCAACCTCCTGAGCCACCCAGGCGCCTCTGAATTGTCACTTCTATAGCACTTCTTATTTGGCAGCAGATTATTTTTTTCCTGGATTTATCTCTATAATTTCCTGGATTTTCTCTAATGTGTATAAGTTTGTCTTTCTCACAACAGAATGAACTTCACAATAGCATAGACTTTCACTAGACTTCCTTCTGTCACTCAGTATTGTTTTGAGCACAGTATTAAGAACAGGGTAGATATACCACAGATATTTCTTAACTTGAATAAATTGAATTTAGCAAGTTTTGTTTTGTTTGCTTTTTCAGGTATCATTTGTATATAGTAAAATGCTCACATCTAAAGTGTGCAATGTATAGACTTTTTAATACCCATTTAACTACCCCTCAGATAAAGATACAGAACATCTGCATCATTCCATAAAGTTCTCTTGTGTGCCTTTCTAGTTTTAGTGTCCACTACACCCAGTTAACCACTTTACTGACTTACTATACCTTAGAGCATTTCTATGTGTTCTAGAATTTTTTATAAACAGAAACATACATTAATACTATTCTTTGCCTACCTTCTTTTGCTCAGTATAACATTTTCAAATTCATGCGTGTTATTTCATATACTGGAAGTTTGATCTTTTAAAATTCCTGAGAACATTCTGTTATGTGGGTATGCATAGTATATTTTTCCATTGTCTCATTGGTGGACATTTTGAATGTTTCTGTTTTGGGACTGTTATAAATAAAACTTATGAATATCTGGTACAAGTCTTTTTATGGACATATGCACTCGTTTCTTTAGGAATAGAACTGTTAAAGGATAGGGTAAGGGAATGCACACACTCATTAGAAACTCTCAAGCTATTTCCCAAATTGTTTTTATAATTTTACAATCATGCCAACAAGTCATAGTAGTTACATTTGCTCTCATATCCTCACTAACATGTGATATTATCAGTTTTTTTTTAAATATTAGCTATTCCAGTGATTGTGTAGTGGTATTGCATTGTGGTTTCATGTGGTATTTCATTGTGGATTTTTGTGGTGACCAAATTCTAATGGGCATATGAATAAGTTACCCATTTTATAAAATATTTTTAAATTTACCAGCACAGGATGTACTAGCTTTATCTCTCTGTGCCTTTGTTTTTCATTTAAAAATGGAATTATTAGTGGTATGATTTTATTTTATTTTATTTTATTATTTTTTTAACATTTTATTTATTTTCAAGCAACAGAGACAGAGTGCAAGTTGGGGATGGTCAGAGAGACAGGGAGATGCAGGATCCAAAGCAGGATCCAGGCTCTGAGCTGTCAGCACAGAACCCCACGCAGGGCTTGAACCCACGAACTGTGTGATGTGACCTGAGCCAAAGTCGGACACTTAACTGACTGAGCCACCCAGGCACCCCAAGAGTAAAGTAATGAGGAATTAACATTTATTTAAATATTTTCATTTTAATGTCTTTATAAAATATTAAATTTAATCAAATAATCTGGTTAACTTCAGTATTCATTGAAAGTATAGGCAATATTCTTAGTCTTGGGTTTGTGCCAATTATGTATTGCAAACCCTTAATTGAACCTGGTGACATAAGACAATGACCAATTATTTGGCTTAGAAATTTGAAGATTAGCCATTTGGGCTGCATTCAACTTGTGTTTCCTCTGGTCTAGGATGCACTGATGGTCACAGAGCCGTTTCTAGTGGTTGAATTGCTTCAGTTAGTGGTGGCAACTGAGACACACATGTCTCATCACCAAGCCAATTACCCTTGTTTGTTCTTATGATGGCTAGTTAGGACTCCAAATAACCGCATACAAAATACTTTGTATATAGTACAGTGGTGTTCCCAAGGCC
The DNA here is from genome assembly GCF_023721935.1 of Panthera uncia. NCBI lineage: Eukaryota > Metazoa > Chordata > Mammalia > Carnivora > Felidae > Panthera > Panthera uncia. The sequence continues at coordinate 42,601,226 of NC_064816.1, forward strand.
AGCCCATATTCCAGGGCTGGAGAGCAAAACTCCAGAAGTTTGATGGATGATGTGAGGAACTATGAAGTTACATTGTAAAGGGAGTGGAGTAGAACTGTGATCTTTTTCAGGCTACCATGCCATTGTAAGTTTTCTTTCCTGACAGTGTTATTCAAATGCTTGTTAAGAATAGGCTGTCTCTAATTCTTTCCGTGGAAGTTATTAAAGAGCATTAACATTTGTCCAAAAACATGCTGATACCACTTTGATTTAGCATCATTTAAAAGTAATAAATATTTGAAGACTAAAAGGAGGAGGCCAAGCTTAAATGGTTCTGTCTGGGAAGAATGATCTGTTTCAGGGAACATAAGTACAAATGTTGCCAATTGACCATGACAAAATTTACACTTGATCTTAGCCAAAAGGCCGAGAAGCGATGACCATGACAAAATTTAGTCTAATATACATGGCAATACCAGCTTTGAAATTTCACAGGTCAGAGGGCAGAAGAAAAGTAAAATGGTACACAGATATTACAGCTGACAGGTTGTATATGCAGACTGGTGTTTTGTTTAGTTTATGTTACCACCTTTTGCCCTAAGAACCATATAATTCCAATGAACTAGAAAATTAGACTGTAAGAGAAAACTAACCTTTTGATTCTCTTGGAAGATAGTTGTTTTAGTATTGCAAAAGTTCTGTTGAGTTTATTTTAAACCATGTCACTTCTGTATTTTTTTCTGAAGAGAACTGAGTGGAATTTAACAAAGTTTGGGTAGAGGAATGGGGAAATAAAAAGTCTTTCCTCATTTCTTTGTGTAGTTTTCAGACTGCTTTTATGGTAATTCTCACCACCTAATGGTCCTATTGACAAAATTTGGATTTAAATTACAGTATTAATTGGTTTAAGTGTTCTTTAAACATCAACTGTTATGTCTTTTCAATAAAAACATTGGATTTTTCCAAATTTGATAGACGGTATCAAATAATTTATATTATTTTCAGCTATTAGAATACACAGGATGCTTTGTGATTTACATGTAAAAAGAATGTAGGGCAGACTTTTCTAGTTTTATTAAATTTCCATGAGAAAGAAATCAAATCGTCTGTATAAATCATACTGTAGACTATTGTCACATGATGTTAAATATTGTGATGCTTTAATAATTACTTAAAATTTACAGAATATTTTGAAGTTTCTATGAAGAGTATAAGTTGCTATTTTAGAAGGGAATGCAGTAAAAAATTCAAATCAGATACCACCTTCCAGGTGCTGCCTACCCTGACCGATTTATGTAAAATTGTAACTTCCCTGCACCTCTGTCCAGTTAAATCCTACCCATTTAATTCCCAAGGAATTTTGGATTTGTAAAATCCTATATCGTTTTCTTAGTTGTTATTTTTATTTCCAGGCTATCTACACATGAATCTAAGCTTCATGTGACCTTTGATTTTTGACTGTTAAGTTGAGGGATATATACTTAGCAGCTTCAACAGTGCTTGGCCCAAAATGAACATTTAATAGATACAGGATGAATCAACAAGTAAGTGGATAAATGGATGCATTTAACTTATCCGTAAAAGATAATATAACTAGTAATAAATCATCTTTAAATATATGTCCCATTTTATATTAAAAATAGTTATAAATGTATAATTTTAACTTTCAGTGACAAGGCTGCTTCATCTTGTTAGTCAAATTAAAATCTAGTGTCAAACTTTTTCTTGGTATTTAACAGGCTTATTTTCAAACCTGGCTTTTGTCTCTGTAGTTATTACTCAGATAGAATTAGAATGTTATTTTTTTTTTATCATACAGAACCTCATCTATTGTTCAACTCAACTAATTATTTAATTAACCTTGCATTCTGAGAAAGTAGTTTCCTAATTACATTCCGTATGTATTAACATGTCCTTGAAACAAATAGGAATTTAAAAATTTGTTCCCTTTCCTCTTTTCCCTTCCCTCTTTTCTGCTGTCCCTTTCTCTGTCTCTATGTTATGTTGCCTTTTCCCTTTATCTTATAAAACTTAATGGAGAATGAATTTCAAATTCTTTTACATTCATATTTAAAAAGCTAGTAATCCAGCAATCATGCTCCTTGGTATTTACCCAAAGCTGTTGAAAACTTATGTCCACATGAGTGTTTATACCAACTTTTTTCGTAATTGCCAAAATGAGGAAGTGAGCAAGATGTCCTTCAATAGTAAGACCTTCGGTACACCCTGACAATGGGATATTATTCAGAACTAAAAAGAATGAGTTTTGAAGCCATGAAAAGACAGGGAGGAACCTTAAATGTGAGTTACTAGGTGAAAGAAGTCAATCTGAAAAGGCTACATAGTGTGTGATTCTAACTATATGACATATTGGAAAAAGGTAAAACTATGGAGACAGTAAAAAGATCAGTGCCTGGACCTGCAGGTCAGAAATGTTTATGTAAAGGTCTCCAAATTCTCAAAAAGGATTGTTGGAGAAATTTTGCACCTTTTATCTTAAACAGTACTTGTTTCTGAAAGATAGGAGCCTTGAAAATAGCAACAACAAGTAGATGTTTATTTTGAGCCCAAATGGTGTAACTAACATTGTCATTTATAACTGTTTGCTCTTTCCATTTAGCCCAGGGAAAGGATCAGAGTATACTTAGTGAACCTTACTGTTTAAAAAAAAAAATTATCAGAGAACCTGAAAATTACATGAGGGAATTGCCTGTTAGGGGGCTTACAAATAGAAACCTGGTTCACCTGCAGAAAGTAACAACTTAGTGGGTAATCATTTTCAAAATATTGTTGGTCTTATTCCTCAAATCCGGATTTGGGCTAAGCCATCCTTGATATGTCCTTGACCCTTCACTGAATTCATTGCAAATTGAAATATACAAATCTACCAAATGTCTGATACTGAACATTAACTACCTACAGTAGTAATGTTGAAATCTCAACTGCATACAGATATAATTTTAGTACCCCTTACTGGCAAATAAAAAATAAAAAACCTTGTAAGCAAACACTAATTACTTTTGTGATAGGGAGGAAAACAAAAATCCATACCAATTTAGATTATTATGGTCTGCATTATATCTGTCCGTGAATAATCTGTTTTAACCATTTATTAAGTTATAAATACATTTTTACAAATCTCGTTGACATTTAGATATTTTATAAAACACAGTAAATGCCAGAGAAAATTGAATTAAGAAAGCTTGTGATATGCTTTACTACTAGTTAAAAAAAATTGTGGCTGTGAATGGTTCTGCTCTATATCAAGTATAAATCTGATCCCAGACCAGAGAATAACTTTTTCTTCTTTTTCATGCTGAAGGCTTTGACCTTTTTGTTGATAGCTGGTTTTTAACAGCTTCACCTTATGTTTTATTCCTTTTGATTTGTAAGAAATTTGATTATCAGCCTTGAGCAGAAGTCATAATCACAGAAAAAGGAGGCAAGTCATTTAGGGAATAATCCAGAGTCCTTTTAACAGCAGTGTGAAGTCTGAGTTTGGGTGACTCAGAGGCACACTAGAATAAGCATTTGTATCAGACATTGGGCTGGAATAGATTTTGGCTTCTACAAGCACTACTCTTGGACATGTACTTTAAGCCACCATACTTGTGACTCAGGCTGGCTTTGCCTGTCTTAAAAACAACAACAACAACAGCAACAACAAAACACACAGTCTCTAAACCATACAGTAAGCTTTAAAATTCACTTCTAGTTTTTTGCAGATTGCAATCTACTTGACATAACTAACCAGTAACAGCACAGTATAGTCTGATATTGATAAGAGGGGTACAGTTGGAGTCACTAGTTATTAATCCTTCCAGTGTGTATATATTCTAGGTTGGAACTGGACTCATTCCTATTTATAGTGCCCTATGTGAAAGAAATATTATGGTTAAGCATGGTGAAGGAAGGGACTATTAATGTTGACTTTATAAAACTTTGAATGGTTTGGTTATGCAATTATAAATTAGTAAAATATGTTATGGGGAAGTCTTTAGTTTAAGTTAATTGGTATGTCTTAGCCAACGTCATTACAGTACTTATTTTTGGAATGCAATCTTATTTTCTCAGATTAATTCTCCTGTTTGGAAATTTGAGAACCAGATCAGTATAATTAGCTTCTACTCCCATCTAAGATTTCTCCATCTTCATTCCTTTCCTCACTGTAAGTGCATCAAAGGCAAAATGGCTACCATTGGTGCTTACTGTGAATGCTATGGAGATACGAGTTGCTTTCCCCAATAAGGAGGAGTATTTAATGAAATGTTGGAATATCTCCTCCAAAAGCTTACTAGTCCATCTAGAGTTTTATTTGTCCCTAGCAATGCCAAGCAGACAGTGTTTGCCCCATTAATATTTAAGACTATACATGTGAATGGAATTCTGGACAATGAAGTACACATTTGTTGACACATAAGTTACATACAGTGGTAGACAGCAGTTTTCAGGAACCACACTGGAAGAAGATGCTTTGGTTAGCTGTATTAAGAGCTTATATTTATTGTGTGAGACACTGTCCTAAAACCTTTACATATATAACAATTGTTTAGTTGTTAATAGCTTGAAGTATAAATGTTGTTATGATATCTGCCTTCAAAGAATGTACTGAAACTAAGAATAGTTAGGTAATTTTGGCATCACTCTAGAACTCCTAAGTAGTAGAGTCATGAAAAAAAAAATCCATGGTCTTCTAAAGAAAAAAAACCAGCTTTATTGGAATATAATTTATATACCATAAAATTAACCTATGTGAAGTGTTCAACCTAATAGTTTTAAGTATATTCAGAGTCAATAATAATTATACTTACTGGGCGCCTGGGTGGCTCAGTCGGTTGAGTGCCTGACTTCAGCTCAGGTCATGATCTTGTGGTTTGTGAGTTCCAGCCTCACGTCAGGCTCTGTGCTGACAGCTCAGAGCCTGGAGCCTGCTTCAGATTCTGTGTCTCCCTCTGTCTCTCTGCCCCTCCCCTGCTTGTGCTCTGTCTCTCAAAAATGAATAAATGTAAAAAATCTTTTTAAAATAATTATACTTCTTTATCACCATAGTTTTAGCATATTTTTATGGCTCCATCCAAAAACCTTATTATACTCATTAGCTACCAGTATTTTTTCCCCTTAATTCATTATCCTTGTCCCCCTATCCCCCAATCCAAGACAACCATTAGCCTACTTTCTGTCTCTCTCTAGATCTGCTGATTATAGACATTTCCTGTAAATTTACTCAGACAATATATGGTTTTTTGTCACTGACTTATTTTGCTTAGCATAATATTTTCACTGTTGACCCATGTAGCAGCATGTATCTATACTTCATTTTTTATTGCAAAAAATACTTCACTCTATGGATATTTAGTTGTTTATTCATAAATGTTATTTGATGCTCTTTTAACCACAAGTCTACTAGCTCTCTCACATTACTTATGGTTGTCTCCTAATAACCATCCAAGGTTTTTTGTACCTGACAGTTCGGATGACTCAGGTGACTGTTTCAGCACTAACAAAAAGGACAGCTCTAAGCTTAAGGTTTCTGAGTCTTAGAGGCACCTCTGGTTCAAACTAACTGTGAACCTCAGAGAATGGTAATAATAGGCAAGCAAGACTGGGTAGGAGCAGAAATACTTCTCTCTGTCTGCACTTTCAGTTCCCTTCACTTGAATCCTTAGCTCAAGTGCCATACTGTCTGAATTGCACAAAACAGGGAAAATATTTTCAGCAAGTTTTCAGATTGGACCCGCAGAATTCTGTATATATAAAGTATGTTTTGTGTAACAGTAGAATATCACCTTTGGATTTTTCGTTTTCAAAAGATAGATTGTAGCATGTTTCATTGAGATTAACTCAAATTTTCCTGTAAATATAGATTATATATTAGTAGGTGACATGCACAATGATATTCAGTCTTTCTGTCTTTTGATGGGATATTCAAGACAGTATCAAGGATGGATCATTTGGTGACATGATCTATTTGATAGAGTGCAGTTGGAACCATTGCATAAAGTAGAGAATTTTCTTTCAAAATATTCTTTGGAAGTTCAGATGTATACACCTATTAATCATTTATATAAGATTAATGTTTTATTTTATGGTTTATGTAAATATTATTTAGCTAGGTTATGATGCTCAATTTTCCCTGTTACTAAAGTGTAATAGTATATTTAAAGAAAGAAATTTTTCCTTTAGAAATTTTCTCATTGGAAAATATTAGTTGGTTTATTAATGTATACTTTATATTGAATGAAACATGTTTAGAGTAAGATTCTGTTAGTACTTTTTTGGATTTTATATGATCTTTGACATTGATTATGATTAATCAAGGACCAAAGGTAAGGAAGGGGTGTTGTATTACTTAGGAGAAAGACATTTAACATCTTCTTGTTTGAATTCACACATAATTTAGGTGAAACACCGGGGCCTTGATAATTAGGAAAATAATAAACGTAAAAAGTCAGCTTTATCATAGTGTGTGATCTGACCCAACAATTAGTGTGTCTGATAATGCCCCATAGTCTCAGTATGTGTGTTTGTTTGTTTGTTTTAATTTTGAGAGAGAAAGAAGGAGAGCATGCATATGCATGCAAGCAGGGAGGGGGCAGAGAGATCAGAGAGAACCCCAAGCAAGCTCTGTGCTGTCATCATGGAGCCCAACAAGGGTCTCTGTCTCAGGAACCATGAGATCATGACCTTAGCTAAAACAAAGAGTCAGACGCTTAAGCAACTGACTCACCCAGTTTATTTAATAAAAGTAAGTAAACAGAATAGCCCTTGTCTTTTATAATCTATGGTATGTGACTTTAAACCACTGTATTTCTTTGTGATAATCTGAGATTATATTTTAAAAAACACATATGTCCCAAAGGAAAAAAAAAGGATGGTTGACCAATGTGGAAATTTATGCATGTATTTACTTATTCATAAACAGCTAATAGAGGCATACCAGATATTCTAAAAAGAAGAGGAGACTAGTAGGGATGGGATGAGAAAGTTATTTTTAGCTTTATGTTTGCAGGTAGAATTCATTTATAGGACCATTTTTACAGTGCTGTTAGGGCCTTTACATTCATTTTATACCCAGAGCTGTCATCTGTTTCCAAATTTTGACACTTGAGAAGTAGCTGTATGAATGGAACAGAATGATTATGAATAACCTACAGTTATCAATGCCAGAAATTCCTGGTTCTACTCTGGCCTGAGTAGTTGACAGTCCAGCATGGCAATACATATTGGGTAATGCACTTCTGTTCCAAGAGAGGAGACACATATTTGACAGTTGAGTCAAGTGCTCTTACCTGGGAATAATTGAAAGTTACTTTACAGTATGTTTGCTTCAGGCAAGTCTTTAAGAATTTCTTTTCATTTCTTTTTGTGGATGGTTGTGACTGTTCTATGTATTGGTTTGCTTAATATTTTGCATCAACTTGATGTTGCATTTGTAAGTAATGTAGTTTACCAGTTACCAGTTTGAGTGTCTCTGTTTTCCTATATTAATGTCCAAGTTTCTGAATATTGTGTATTTCTTACATTGTCCCTCCTTTTTATGTAGGCCAATCCACAAATACTGATACTCTCATAAAAATATTTTGAATTGTCTCTTTTAAATTGATATATCATTCATATAGCATAAACTGGACTCTTTTAAAGTGTACAGGTCCGTGATTTTTAGAATACTCATTAGATTGTAAAATATTACCACTCTTTAATTCCAGAACATTTTTAAAGCAAAGAGAAACCCTGGATCCACTAGTAGCCACTCAACATTTGCCTCTCCCTCAGTCCCTGGAAACCATTAATCTGTACTCTGCCTTTGTAGATTTGCCTGTTTTGAATATTTCACGTAAATAGGATAAAACGATATATAGAGTTTTGTATCTGGGTTTTCACTCAGCGTGATTCTTCAGTGTTTACGTTGTAGCACGAAGCACTTCTTCACTCCTTTTTATGGATGAATACTACTACATTATATGAATATATAACATTTTTTATTCATTAACTTCTCATGGACATTGGGGTTGTTTTCATTTTTTACTCTTCTGAATAATGCTCCTTTGAACATGTGTACTAGTTTTTGTATGAACATGTGTTTTTATTTGTCTTGGTTATATACCTAGGATTGGACTTACCAGGTCCTAAGGAAACTGGGATGAACTTTAGGGGGAAAAATGAACAAAACTGTTTTCCAAAGTGTTTGTGCCATTTTACATTCCCACTAACAATGTGTGAGGGTCCCTGTTTCACGTCCCTTACATTTCTGCAGGCATTTAAGACCAGCTTGTTAATTTCTGAAATAAAATCAACTAAAAATTTGATAGGGATTTGCATATAATCTACAGATAAGTTTGGAACTGTTGCTGTCTTAATGATAGGTCTTGCAAACTATGAATATGGGATGCCCACCTGTTTGGTCTTTAAATTTTTCAGTGTTGTTTTAAAACTTTCAGTGTACAAATCTAGGACTTCTTTAATTAACTTTATTCATAAATATTTTATTTCTTTAAAGTGTATTTATTTTGAGAGACAGAGAGAGAGACAGAGACAGAGAGGTGCACACATGCAAACAGGGTAGGAGAAGTGAGAGAGAGAGAGAATTCTAAGCAGGCTCTTTGCCATCTGCACTGACTGTGAGATCATGACCTGAGGCAAAATCAAGAGTAGGACGCTTAACTGACTGAGCCACCCAGTCACCCCATAAGTATTTTATTTTTAATGGGTTTTTAAATGAGCTGTTTATTTCATTTTCAGTTTGTTCATTGCTAGTGTATTAAATATAACGGATATTCATATATTGATTCTGTAACTTTGCTCTATTTTTTTTATTAGACCTAGTAGTTTTTTTAATGGAGTATTCTATAGAGTTTTCTGTACAGATTATGTGATCTTCAAATTGAGATAACATTACTTTTTCCTTTCCAATTTAAATTTCATTCTTTTGAGTAAGGGCCCTTGCTAGAACCTCCACTACCATCATCAATAGAAGCAGCAAGAGCAGTTATCCTTGTCTTGTTTTTGACCTTGTAAGGCAGGATTTCATTCTTTCCCTAATAAGTATGATGTTACCAGTGGGTTCATTGTGGATAGCCTCAATCAGGTTAAGGAAATAAATGCCTTTTTATTCTTGTTCCTTGAGTGTTTTTATCTTGGGATGGTGTTAAATTTTATAAAATACTTTTTGTGCATGTATAAAGTGATCGTGTGGTTTTTGTTCTTTATTATATTAATATGCACTATTGTATTGATTTTCATATGTTGAACCAACTTTGGATTACTTGAGAAACCAAAGGAACAGGTCATAAGTTCTTTTTATATCTTGCAGGGTTTGGTTTGTTAGTGTTTTATTGAAGTTTTTGTGTCTATCTTCGTACAGAGTTTTAGTCTTTAGTTTTCATTTCTAGGGATAGAGAGAGAGAGAGAGAGAGAGAGAGAGAGAGAGAGGGAGGGAGAGGGAGAGAGAGAATCTTGAGCAGGTTCTGTGTTCATCGTGGAGTCTGACACTGGGTTCAATCCCACTATCCTGGAATCATGACCTGGGCCAATATCAAGAGTCAGATGCCTAACCAACTAAGCCACCAAAGTGCTCCAACTTCTTGTATTCTTTTAAGGAATTTATTAACCATTTTATAAAATTTACTAGTGTAGTAAATTCTGTTCATGGACTTCTTTGTGGGAAGTTTCTTTATTATTAATTAATTCGTTTTACTTGTTGTAGGTATGTTTAGAGTTTCTGTTTCTTCTTGATGAAGTTACAGTAGTTTATATCTCTCTAGGAATTTGTCCATTTCATATAGGTTATCTAATTTGTTGGCATACAGTTACTCATAGTATTCCCTTATAATCATTTTTTGTAATTCTGTACATTTGGTTGTAATCTTCCCTCTTTTCTTAATTTTAGGGTTTTGAGTCTTATTTATCTATTTATTTAGTCAGTCTAGCCAAAATTTTACTGGTATTATTAACAAAGAACTAAATTCTGGTTTAATTGATTTTTCTTTGTTGTTTTTACTTTTCATATTTTACTTATTTTCTATTTAATTTATTATTTCTTCCCTTCTGCTAGTTTTAATTTTAGTTTGTTCTTCTCTTTCCAGCATCTTAGGATGGGAGGTCAAGTTATTGATTGGAAATATTTCTTCTCTTTTAATATAAGCATTTACAGCTTTCAGTTTTTGTCCAAGCTTTAGAGCTTCAGCTGTATACTACAGGTTTTTGAATATTGTGTCATCGTTTTTATTCATCTCAAAATAATTTCCTTTTTGCTGTCTTCTTAAACCCTTGGTTATTTATAGGCATGTTACTTACTTTCCACATATTTGCTAGTTTCTCATATTTGCTTTCGCTTTTAATTCTAATAATGTCCCTTTGTAGTCAGAGAACATTTTATGATTTTAGTTCCTTTACATTTTTGAAACTTGTTTGATGACCTTTTATAGTCTATATATAGTCTTTAGTCTAAGGTGTGTGTACAGGCTGTAGACCTTTTATAGTTGAACTTAGGAAATGTTTCCATTTGCATTTGAGAAGAATATGTAGTTCTCTGTTTTGGAATGGAGTGTTGTATACATATTTCTTAGTTTGTTTATAATATTATTAAAATCTTGTTGATCTTTGCTTAGTTCTCTTTACACTCTTGAAAGCAGGGAATTGAAGTGTCCAGATATTATTGTTGAATTGTCTAATTTTCCTTTCACTTCTGTCATTTTTCCTTGATGTATTTTGAGTCTTTATTGTTAAGTGCGTATAGGTTTGTAACTATATTTTCCTGGTGGATGAGCCATTTTTTCATTATGAAGTGTTTTCCTTACTTCTAGTAACATTTTAGGCTTTAAGTCTGATCTTAGTAATGCCAGTCTCGCTCTTTTGTTTATTTGCATGGTATGTCTTTTTCCATTCTTTTACTTTCAATCTATTGTGCCTTGCATCAAAGAAGTTTTCCTTACATACAACATATAGTTGGCTCATGTACTTTTGAAACTATTCTGCAAGTCTTTAGCTTTACAACGTGATTTAATGTATTTATATTCCATGTTATTGATAACATGTAGGATTTATATCTTCCTTTTTACTACTTTAATATATGTCTTATGTCTCTTTTGTTTGTGACTTCTTGTTTTTCCATTTCCATTGACATCCCTACAGTCTACGCCTTCCTCTGGCAGGGATTCAATAGAATACCGTACCTGGCTTAAGCAATTGTTGCCTTTAGAAAATGGAGTTCTACTGATGCCACATCATTCAATATATCAAATAAAATGGAATTTTAGATTTTTTGAATTTCCTCACATTTTAAATTTTGGCAAATCAGATATTTTTTAACTTCTTATTTAAATTCTAGTTAGTTAACATATATTGTAATACTGTTTTCAGGAGTACAATTTACTGATATATGACTTACGTTTAATGCCCAGTGCTCAACATAACAAATGTCCTCAATACCCATCACCCATTTAGCGCATTTCCCACCCACTACCCCTACATCAACCCTCAGTTCTCTGTAGTTAAGAGTCTCTTATAGTTTGCTTCCCTCTCTCTTTTTTTCTTTTCCCATGTTCATCTGTTTTATTTCTTAAATTCCACATATGAATAAAATCATATGGTATTTGTCTTTCTCCAACTAAGTCATTTTGGTTAGCATAATACACTCTAGCTCCATCTACATCATTGAAGAAGACAAGATTTCATTCTTTTTGATGGCTGGATAATATTGCATTGTGTGTGTATGTATGTATGTATGCGTGTGTGTGTGTGTGTGTGTGTCCATGCGCACACCACATCTTCAAAGAAGAAATATGTGGTATAATTCATTTTTTAAATACATTAATGCAGACCCAAAAAGCTATATATATTGAGAAAATAGAGTAAAAGACAAAAAATTTGCTATCTCTATTTTCCGTGTTTAGTATGTCTCAGGACCACCTGAAGTTTGGTATGCTTCTTTTAATATGTTATCTTCTCACATAAATCCTGCCTAATTGTTAAAAATGTATGAATTGACAATAATAAAAGCTTAGTTGTATTAAACACTTTACAGTATGTCAGGGACATGTATGTCACTTACTCTTTTTATCTTAACTTATTGCAGGTGGAATATATGAAAATTTTGCCAGACATCAATTAACTACTCCAAGAGTTTCCAAATGTTAGAGTTTCTGGAACCAAATGCATGAAGGAGTAAATATCTGTTCTCTTCCTTGACACTATACTAAAAGGGAAGGGTGTTGGAGTAATAATCAAATGACTTGGCTTTAGTGCTGTCTTCAGTTAGTTTACTGGGCGTTTTCCAAGTTTTCCTCTCTTAGAGACTTCAATTTTCTGTTTCATAAAATGAAAGTATGAGCCTTGATGACCCAAAAAGTCCCATATTACAGGTTAATGTTATTTGACAATGACTTGCACTCTGGAGCAATGGAGTCTATAGAAGAAAATTTTCGGTCCTACAGCAGGTATAAGGGAGAAGCATTTTAGTTGCTGTCATGTTGTGGAATGTCTGTCATTCACTGTTCCTAAAAGCATAGTTCATGCTTGAACAACCACAAATTTGACTGTAAGGTCCACTTATATGTAGATTTTTTTTCAATAAATACAGATTATAACTGTATTTTCTCTTGAGATTTTCTTAATAACATCTTCTTTTCTCTAGCTTACTTTATTGTAAGAATTCAATATATAATACATATAAGTATAAAATATGTGTTGACTCCTTATTTACTAATAAGGCTTCTAGTCAACATTAGGGTATTAGTAATTACATTTTTAAGTGGTAATTAAAAAATTAAGGAGAGTCAAAAGTAGTACATAAATTTTCAACTGCCTGGGGTTATGTGCTCCTAACCACTGCATTGTTTTAGGTCAAGGTGTAGTATCGTCTGATTTACGAAGCTAGTAGAGAGACATTTATAACATAAGGGTTTGCATTCCACTTTTTCTTGGCAGCATATTCTGTCTCATCATACACTGTCTTTATTTTTAATTTTATCCCATCATCTGTAGCTCATGTCTGACCTAATACTAACTCCATTACTTGGTCCCTTTAAAAATGGCTTCTCTTTACCCCAGTAGCATATTGAGCCACTCCTGAGATTTCAGGAGTTCCTTGATATTTTATATAAAATTACCATGATTATCGTGGATATGAAGCCTTTCAACCCTCCACTACCTAGGACTTACTATTTCTGTGCTCTCGCTTGTTTTCCATTATTCTATAGAAATCAAAAGATTGCAGTTGAAATATAGAGAATGTTCTTACTGCAAGTGCTCAAGTGCACAAATCTGGGTAACTGTCAAATGATAGATCTTCAACCTGTCTTTCAAAGCTGTAATGTGTTTTGAAATTTTCACATTTGATTTATAAACAAAAAGCCTTCCATGACTTTATCTTCCTGTTTTCACACTATTTTTCACCTTAAAGAATGAAAAATAACAGCTAAGGAATGTAGCCTAGGATAAAAACACCAGAAACAGAGATGCACACTAAATAAAAACCACACCTACCATTCCTCCTTGAAATAACATGAATGTCTTATTAGATCTGACAAAATTCAATGAATTTCTAATTGAAGGCTGTTTTTCCCTTCCTGATTGAAACTGTCTTGTCTAGCAATAGCAACAAGAATGAGTCATAGACTCTTCAGAAAGCAAGGCGTTACAGATTGAGTCGGTGATGGATTTTTTCCCTTGATTTGAAATAATACTCTTGCCTCTGTCTTTCTGTCAACCCTAGAATAGTATTTTGATTTGTAATTTTATATTGATTTTAATTTGCATCATTATTTTCTTGAAACCATTGAAGAAATATATCAAACAGAAACATATTTGACAAGTAGCAGAAAGAAGCCTTTCAGTGACACAGGAACTGTTGGGTTTTCTTTCTATTGATGCTTTTAAGGACTCTTTGCCAATCTACTTTTTATCATCTGAGGTAAAAGTAGTACATAGAGTGTTACTTGAGACAGTTTTGACAGAGAGTGCTGCTGTACACCTGTGAGAACAAATGACTGATGCTCTTTTTGGTCACTCAGCAGGAATAGCATTTCAATAGGCTTTCTTTAGTGCGTGAGCATTCTAAGGGGAGTTAGTAGTGTTCATTTAATCTACTGCCTATACAGCTGGCTTGTTTTGTCAAAGAAAGGCTTATACACATTTGTAACACTTTGGAAAACTGTGTGATTAGATAATTATTTGCAAAATTGCTCGTATAAAAAGTAATTGAATAGAAATATGTTTTTAATGCACGGATATTTCCTTCTGAAAACTCTTTGCCCTTCATTTAAAGGTAACAGAATTTCTCAGATATTCTGTAGATATTTATCTGATGTATGGAATTCAAAAGATCCTTAATCAAGGATGTATATCTGGTGTATTAGAAGCACTTAACAAATACACATTGAATGAATGTATGAAAACTAATTTTAAAAATGGGAAGGCTTCCAAGACATGAGAAAACACTTTTGTTAAGCTAACCGTAAAAATGAGGAGTGAATTTTGTGGTTGCTTTAGAATTGTTTCTAAATATTTTGGTTCTTACTTTTTCCAGGTAATGGTACAGTTGTACTGCTCTAAAAAGTGAGGGGGGAAAAATGAGGGCAAACCAATTACTGTGGTCAATGGAATATGAGTGGAAGTGACATGAATCACAACTGGATGGAAGGTTTAAAAAACAGTGCCTAGATCTCCATTTTTCCTTGCAGTTTTGTGGAAATTTTGGAAATGTTTATTGGTTCTACATCTTGTTGTATCCCTTTGTGTCATTAAAGTAGTGAAACACTGCCTACCCACATTTGACGTAGATCATATGAATGAAACAAAAAAGCGTTTTAAGGAATGATTTTGATGTTAATAATGAACTATAACCTAGCTATTCTGGGTGATAGACAGCTCTTAATTATTGGCTAGTTTGTTACAAAAATCTACAGAAATTCTGTATCTCAGTGAGCCAGGAAAAAATCCATTCTGAGTGATCCTAAAATTTGTGCAATACAGTACTCACAATTTTCTGTGTAAAAATTGATGAGACTCAAATTGTTCAGTCTTTTTAAATAACAAAAACAGTGTCTTCTAGAATATTTATGGTTTGTAGTACAGATTACACTGTGAGAACACAGAACATAGTTTTTGAAAAATAAATTATTCTACCAAATGTTAGCGAAACCTGCATTTTCAGATTAGTTGACCTAAGCTAGGTATTTTAGGTTCTTCTGGAGTTTTGGTTCGTTGTATTTGTGTATGTGTTTCTCTGTATGAGTGTATAAGAGAGACTGTTTCCATAAATGTGTTGTGTTCATTAATATAATAAGAAATAAGATTAAAAACTAGAGTCACATAATATTAAGAACACTAAGAAAAATAAAAGCAGTACATGTCAGACCCTATGAGGTAGAACCAAAATTGTACTTCCAGGCAAATACATAGCTTTAAATAAAATTTCATCACATATTATAAGTAAAGTAAACTAATATTTAACCTGAAAAGTTACAAAAGATAATAAATTAAAGCTATCAGAGTAAGGAAAATAATGAAAAAATCATTTAATAATGCAAAACCAGAAAATAAATTATTTAAATCTAAGAGCTGTTATTTAAAAACAAGACTGTATAAACTCATGCAGAAAAAATAAAATACGTTCACTGAATTAGTTATTAATAAGGGGACTTAATACACAAAAGGTTTAAAATATTAAAGGATGGGTTTTTGATAATTACAAATTAACGCAAGTGAAAGTTATTAAAATAATCCAGGAAAAAAATGTAAACTTGTCATATTTATCCGTGTTAGGATGATACTGGCTATGATCTTAACAATAAACCAGTTCCAATTAACAATGTGTAATTTCTTTCTTAACAAAATTGTTTCAGAGTACAGAAATAGAAAGCTGACAAATGTCCTTTATGCAGCTGTGTAATCTGACCTGATGCAGAGTCTGGTGTACTGAATAAATCTAAGAGCTTGTGGTAATGGTGGTGACGATTCTGAAACTTCTTATAGACTAGGGGCGTGCACAGTGCTATCATGTGAATGTTTACGTTCCCTGTGACATTTATATGTTGAAACTAAACCCCAAAGTGATGGTATTTGGAGGTAGGACTTTTGGGTGGTGATTAGGACTTTAGGGTGGAATCCTCAGGAATGGGATTAGTGCCCTTATAAAAGTCCACAGGGATCCCGAATCCCTTTCATCATGTGAGGGTACAGTGAGAAGATTAATAAAATGCTGAAGTAGAGAATTTATTGGGATACTGCAAATGGTCTATTTTAGTTAGTTAGGAGTTTCCTTATGTATTTAAAAAAAGCTTGTGAATCTAAAATCATTAAGCTTGGATTTAAGTTTTGAATTACTAGTGATGAATGTTGGTTGTGTGACTCTTGGAGTACCCATCCGAAAACTATCGGTTATATTAATAAAATAATTTAGAAGATGTGAATTATCTTTTTTTAGTATTTTATTTTTTAGTGATTTCTATACCCAACGTGGGGCTCAGACTGACAACCCCCAGATTAAGAGGTGCATGCTCTACTGATTGAGCCAGCCAGGCACCCCTGGGTTATCTTTGACAGGACATAGAGTTTCCTTTTTTACGTCATAGTTTCATAATATTAATGGTTAAATCAATTAGCTTTAATAAACGGAAATAACAGTAGAATATCTTTTCAGTTGTCAATACATAGATATTAAGCACTAATGTTTAAAATCTTTCATTCTGTGTGTTCTTTTGTACTAGTGCATCTGTTTAACAATCATATTTAGTTTTGAACAGGTCAACCCTTTTCAGGATATATTTGAGGTCTATCCTCCTACTTACCTATCTTAATTTTAAAAAATTGTAAAAGCTCAAATTAGACTGCTGGGAAAAAAAATCTCAAAATGCAGGTTGGTGATAGTGTAAGTTTATCTAATGAACACATTAAAACTTGAGTTTACAATACCCTGACAGCCCTTTTCCTAACGGAATACTACAAAACAGAGGCATAAGCTATAGTCTATTGGGAAGTCATTTTTAACCACTTCATTCATGCATGTGACATAAAACGTTTGTGTATCATGTCACATCTTCCTGGTAATATGTACATAACAGTTGCCTTTGCCTTTTGAAGGCTTTTTTTTTTTAATTTTTTTTAAATTTTAACGTTTATTTATTTTTGAGACAGAGAGAGACAGAGCATGAACGGGGGAGGGTCAGAGAGAGAGGGAGACACAGAATCCCAAACAGGCTCCAGGCTCTGAGCAGTCAGCACAGAGCCCGACACGGGCTCGAACTCACGGACCGCGAGATCATGACCTGAGCCGAAGTCGGACGCTTAACCGACTGAGCCACCCAGGCGCCCCATGAAGGCTTTAATTTATCCATGGTTATCTTTTAAATGCATACTGTTGCAGACTTTTAAAGTAAGTAGCAAATAAAAAAATAACATGCAAATTGAGTTTGATTCAATGCATATCTTCCTTTAATTTTCAGGACCTTTTTCTTCTTCCCCATGCCTTCCTTTCATCTCACAAAAGACACACTATCACCTTCCTAATTACCTCTGCCTTAAGCACCGTATTTAAACTATGGGACTTAGAGGTCACTCAACTCTAAAGTAGGTGTCATAGTATCAGTTCTACCCATTTGCTGGCTTGGTTGTATGGGCCACATGGCAAATATTTCTCAAGCACACTGTAAGTTTTTGTATAAACGTGAGGAGTAGCACTGCTCTCTGAGTCTAGACTGGTCAGATTATCATTAAGAAGACAACTTTGTATTTCTGAACTCAGTTTAACAGTGGTACTGGTTTGTGAAGACCACTTGGAGTTTCATTTAATTGTGAGGTTAACCTCATAAATTTATCTAAAGACCAGATATGTTTAGTTTATTTTTTAGAAGAAGCTAGCAACCAGAGGATTTCATCAAAATAATAACCAGAGTACCCAGAAAAATCAATAGCACCTTTGCAGCTCCACTTCTTTATTCTCACCTAGACTAAGTGCTGAGCACAGGTGTAGAAGTTATCCTTCCCGGATTGCACCTGTCGCTCTCACACACGAATCCCGAAGCGTGTTATCATATCCACCAGTCGAAGGTGCAGTGGATCGCTGAGACGTTTCTTTACGTATATTCTTTGGTCTCCTCTTCTGTTCTAATAGGCATAGTTTTCAGTAACTTTGGAGGCTTTCTTGTACTTCATCTGTCAGTTTTTTCTCATATGATGCAGCTGCTGGAAAAGAAATTGGAGCTGTTACACTCTGTGCTTTGATACAGTTTGTAAAATGCAAGATGGGAGACAGTAAACCAAACGCAGCATGCTAGTAATTTCTTTAGAGGGACTGATGTACTAGCATTCAGACCTTTGGGCCAGGAAGCTGGAATCTCTTTTGCTCTGAGAAAATGAACATTGTTTCAAAGTGTTACCTTACTTTTGAATCAAGAGGATAGATGTCTTTGGTATGAATTCTTGGACTCATTTCCAAAGCCTTACTTTTTTGACTTTCTTTTCCTCGTTGTTTTTTTTTTTTAATTTCTCGTTTTAAATCAAATTTTTTTTTGAATGTTAACCTTAGATGAAGCGATCTGATACAATAAAAAAGAGAGTGTTTGAGTCTATTGGTATGTCATCATGTGAATAGATCCTTCACTATATACATAAAGTAAAGGGTATATGTGCTGGAAATAAACAGTATTGGAAGTATTTTAATCAGAAAGATAGCTTATGCTAGAAGAGCTAAACCTTCCTTCCAACAAGAATTGTCAAAATACAAGGATACAACAAAGTGTCATTGAACACATCAGAATTCTTCTCCCTTAAATAGGATGACTGTTTTCTTTCCCATTGAAGCATTTCTAGGATCAATACAGATTTTTCACATTTCCTATTGTGTGAGAAACATACTCTTTTAATTGAGAATTCTTAGGGGTGTGTCCTACCATCTCAATGTGCAGGTTTCCTTTTTCTTGTGTGTCTTTACTTTGCCTGTCTGTTTATGTCATGGAGAGGCTTATCAAACAATTTCTACTGTAATAAAATAATTTTGTCCATCCACATATGTCAACTTGCCTGTTAGTATTTTTAAAAATTTTATAATTTGGGTGCTCCTGGGTGGCTTAGTTAAGCATCTGACTCTTGGTTTTGACTCGGGTCATGATCTCCTGGTTTGTGGGTTAGAGCCCTACATCGGCTCTGTGCTGACAGTGTGGAAGCTGATTGGGATTCTCTTTCTCCCTCTTTCTCTGCCCTGCCCCAGTTGCTCGGTCTCTCTCTCTCTCTCTCTCTCAAAATAAATAAATGTTTTGAAAAATTAAAAATTAGTAATTTTATTATATCTATTCAACAGGAGAGATTGAAGAGGAAAGTAAATTAATATTTCTCAATATTTATAAAATGTTTACTCTGCTTTAAGCATTGTCCCAAATATGTATAATATATATAAATTATGTAATTATATTGAGTATAATTACATTTAATATTAGCAAGTGTCATAAGGGAAATATTATTATGATTTTAGACACCTGAAATATCTAGAAATAATCAAGAATGATAGCTAATAAGTTGGAAGAAGTGTGCCTAGAAACCATGTTTCACTTGTCTGAAAGTTTATATTGTTTTTGGCTTCTTAAGAGAGAAAAGATTTCTTAAGAGAAACTTTGCAAAAGAAATGTCTTAAAGTTTAACTTGTTCAAGCCCTTCATTTATATTAATAAAAATAATTTTATAACATTTTATAATTTTCATATAAGTTCTCAACAGCAGTCTGTTCATCTATCACAATAAATCCCTATGTTGGGTATAATTATGTCTTTGGGCTTATTTAAAATGTTGGTCTTCTACAGTATGTCAGTCTCAAAGAATGAAAGGAGAAGATGTCTTAGGAACAAAAAAGTAGCTGGGATGAAAATCAAGTAGTTCGTAGGAGATATAATCTTGTAGTAAGAGTTAGAGTGAGGCTCTATGTCTCAGTCTGTGTGCTCCAGCACCCTTAGATCTTTTTTCCTCATGTATATGTTATATATATACTTAATTCTATGTATTATATATACATATAAGAAGGTGGAACTTAATTATCTCATTACTCTTCAGGCTCTAAAATGTGCTGACAAAGTTCATGAGATGTGTTAATGGTGTATAGAGAAAGAAACTTTGATCAAAACTACTTGATAAAAGGTAATCCACACAGATTATAAAAAAAAAAGAAAAGAAAATCAGTGTTACAGGATAGAGAATCTTTAGATGACCAAATTTGTGACTTGTTTTCCAATCTGAATTTTAATAGTTGGTTTCGTTTACCTTTTCTTTTCCCATGTACATTCCATATTAACATAGAGTTAATGTACATTTGCTGTTTATCCCAGGTGGATAACTATAGTTCTTATAGTTGACCTTCATAATGTAACTTTATTGGCACAGTTAAGGTTAATGGCACATTAATTTTACACAAGACATGAGTCAGTATTCCATTTTAATTTACCATGTTAATAATGACTAGTGTTCTAAGTTGCTTGTGTCACGTTAGGCTGCCATAAATTATCCTGAAGCAAATATCAATGTGAACTCAGAACCATATACCGTGCTGACGTCTCAAATTATTAATGCCAGTGCAGATTGAAAAGAAACACATGAGTATACATTTGGTTGATAATTTCTTTATGCGTTATTATCACTCTTTTTCTGTAAGCAATTAGCATAAGTGCTCTCTGAGTTTACTTGTCCTAAAGGGAACAGCACTTATAATTAAGAATAATTACAATGCAACAGTAGAACTTTGTTTGTAACATTCTAGATACGGTATAATTTCTGAAATATTTTATTTCAGTCAAAAGAGCCAACATTAGAATCTCAGGGGAGAGGTCTAAACAAAATGGTAGATAAATCCATGTGGAACCATGTTGGGTTGCTAAATTCTCAGAACGGAGTAAAACCGGGTAATTTGGGCACTGTCAAAAGCTGGCTGAGCAGGCTCCATTTTATAGCTCTCGGGGGACCCATTTTAATTCACAAGGCACATTAATTCTAAACTCCCTCATAAACACGTATTTGTTTGAAGCATTGTCCCAGTTGTGAAATGTGGCTTGAAACAATTGTAGATGGCATAGCCATAAAAAGCTTCAACTCAGGAGTCACGTAGATATGGGTTCGAAGTTGTCCTCCACCATTTATGTGTGGTGTGTCCTCATGAGAGTTATTTAAAACTCTCAAGTTTCCTTAGCTTTAAATGGAAATAATAACTTGTGCCCACAGAACTGCCATGAGAGTGTAATACAATAATCTTCCCAGAGTGACTGAGACTTTGTAAATATCTAAAAAATGTGAAGTTCTGCAAATGAGAAGTACTAATCTGTTTAAATAAGGTTTACAAAATTTGACTCTTTAGCATGCGATTATTATAATTTTTAAGAACCTGTGTTTTCAGTACCATTATTTTTTTTATTTCATATTCTTATCAACATTAGTCACTTTTTTTTTTAACTTAGCTTGTCACACCTAGTTTGTCTTTCAGGTATTGGTTCTATACAATCTAATATCTCAGTTTCCCATTAGTGAAACTGCAGAATTAATACATTGACTCGGATGAGAAGGACTTCTGTGGTCCCATTAACTTCAGAATCATGTATGTCTCACTCTATCACTTAGCTGTTTGTATTGTAAGAGAGAGAAGCATCTTATGATACATAGTAACATGATTCGACCTTGATTTTAACTTAACCACAGTCTGAGCTTCTTTGAAATAGAGTAGTAGTTGTGTTCAAAACCCGTGTTCATGACATGTAGTAGGGATCATGGATTTGGGGAGGCTACCTAGAGGGAAGAAAGAATACTGCCAACACCTGTCCTGATGTGCTTTGTATGCTCTGAAAAATAAGTTAAATGTGCTAAGTGGCAGTGTTCATATTTATAAGAACTCTCTCTACCTGTGCCAGAAAGTCGCATAAGATCACATGAAAACATGTACATTATATATTTTTTTATAATACTTTACAGCTGTCAGGCAGTGTTTTAAAATGAGCATAAATGATTCAAACTGTAAATTTAAAGCAGGGACTCAAATACTTGTATAGCAGTATTCATAGCAGCATTACTCACAATAGCCCAACCTCAACAGATAAATAGATAAACAAAATATAATGTATACATATAATGACATATAATGAAGCCTTGAAAAGGAGTGACATTCTGGTACATGCTGTAACATGGGTGGGCCTTAAAAATAGGCAAGTGAAATAAGCCATACACAGAAGGACAGATACTAATATAAAATTCCTAAGTAGCTTACAAGAGCTACATAGAATAATCAAATTAATAGCAATGGAAAGAAGAATAGAAGTTAACAGGGGCTGGGGAGTTATTTTTTAATGAGTGCCGCCTTTCTGTTGGGAATGATGAAAAAGTTGTAGAGACGGTTGCACTTCATGGTACTGAACTGTACATTTAAAAATAATTGAAATAGTAAATTTTACTTTAAGTGTATTTTACCACAAAAAATATACTATAAAGTTTTTAAAGAGAACCAAAATTTAGATCTTAAAATTCGAAATATCTAATTGTCTGACATGTGCTGTCATAATGTCTTTTTCTTTTAATGAGTAACTAGCTGTGTTTGTGAAATGTTTTAAGGGGATCTGAGCTTTAAAATGGAGAAAAATTTGAAGTCTCAGATTAGTGGATTTCAGATTAATGGAATACCATAGGATTATTGAAGTTCACTCTCCTGAGCACCCTAGCTCATCTCTGGCTGCTGTCATATGGGTCCAAAATTGCCATCTCAGTGGCGCAGAGCCTCAGCTTATGATAAGAAAAGGTATTTTTCGTGCAAGAGCTGTCTTGCCTCGAAGGGAAGGATCTGGAATGACTGTCAATAACGGCAAGCACATACCTGAGGAATCAATCTCTCCCATTTTAATTTCATAGACATGCACCACTGGCAAGATGAGGATTACAGGATGAAGTCTCCTATAGGAATGCTGGCTGAGGTAACAAAATCAAGCCCCATTAGGCTGTCTCTGGAGCACAGACTGTAAATAGCAAGGGGAAAGAAAGACAAGAGAAGGGAAGTGAGTGAAAGCTAGAATCTGGGAGAATGTCCTCGCATGCATGCATGGCCTCATGGAGATTCATGGAACCTGGTAAACGAAAGCTCTGATCACTCTCATAAAGTGACGTTCTGCATTCTGCTTCAAATTTTATTAATTCTATGCGTACAGAGGTTTAGATGTCTCTTTTTCTTCTATTTCTCAGAGCTCCTAGGTTGAAATCATCATTTATTATTTTTGCAGTCAGGGTGTGCCTCAAACCAAATGACCATGTTTTGAAGCTAAACAAATAATCCACCCATTAAATTTAGTTCTTCGATTCTTTGATTTCCTTCCTTCCTTCTTTCCCTCCTTTGTTCCCTCTTTCCTTCCTTCTTTCTTTTCTTTGCCTTTTTTTTTTTTCCTCTGGAACACTGTGGTCAGAGTAGCTATGGTGTTACAATTCTGATTTGAATAAGCAAGCGCATACATGCTCATGTATCTCTGTATACTCTCATGTGGGCTACTTTAGTGCATTGACTCAAATTAAATTACTTTCAAGTGTGAATAATACAATATTAATATCAGCAGCTTTGGGAAATAGTAAAGTTTTGTGTTGTGCTTATAATATTGCCTGAGTGTTTTTGCAAACCTAAGTAGTGCATTGGCAATCCAGGGAGTGCTAGCCTTGGGAAATGGAAAATGATTTTTTGGGGACAGTTTTTATTTAAATTCCAGTTGGCTAACATACAGGGTAATATTAGTTTCAGGTATACCATACAGTGATTACACTTCAATACAACACCCAGTGCTCATCACAAGTGCACTACTTAATCCCCATCCCTGTTTAACACATCTCCCACTTACCTCCCCTCTGGTAACTAACCATCAGTTTGTTTACTATAGTTAAGAGTCTGTTTCTTTGTTTGCTTTTCTCTCTCTTTTTGTTTTCCCCTTTGCTCCTTTGTTTTATTCCTTAAATTCCACAAAGACTGAAATCATGTTGTATTTGTCTTTCTCTGATTTCTTTCATTTAGCATAATACTGCTTAGCTCCATCCATGTCCTTGCATATGGCAAAAATTCATTCATTTTTGTGGTAATATTCCATTGTGTGTGTGTGTGTGTATACACACACACATATGTGTATGTATACACACATATACATATACATATACATGTATATGTATGTATACACACACACACACACATCCCACTATATCTTTATCCATTCATCAGTTGATGGACACTTGGGTTATTTCTATAGTTTGGCTATTGTAGATAATGCTGTTATAAACATCAGGGTGTATGTATCTCTTTGAATTGGTATTTTTGTAGTCTTTGAGTAAATACCTAGTAGTGCAATTCCTGGATCACAGAGTAGCTGTTTTTGTTTTTGTGGGTTTTTTTGTTCTTTTGGTTTTTTTTTTGTTTGTTTTTGTTTTTTTGAGGAAATTCCATACTGTTTTCCAGATTAGCTGCACAAGTGTATGTGTTCCCCTTTTTTCCACATCCTCACCAACACCTGTTGTTTCTTGTACTTTTAGCCATTCAAACAGGTGTGAGGTGATATCTCACTGTATTTTGATTTGTATTTCCCTCATAATCAGGGATGATGAGCATCATGTATCTGTTGGCCATCTGTATGTCTTCTTTGAAAAAATGTCTATTCATGTTTTCTGCCTATTTTTTTAATGTTTGTTTATTTTTGAGAGAGAGAAAGTGAGCGAGCAAGTGGGGGAGGGGCAGAGACAGAGAGGGAGACACAGAATCCAAAGCAGGCTCTAGGCTCTGAGCTGTCGCCACAGAGCCTCACGCAGGGCTCGAACCCATGAACTGTGAGATCATGACCTGAGCCAAAGTCAGACGTTAACCAACTGAGCCACTCAGGTGCCCCTTCTGCCTATTTTTTTATTGGATAATTTGTATTTCGGGTCTTGAGTTATATCAGTTCTTTCTATGTTTTGGATACTAACCCTTTGTCAGGTATGTCATTTGCAAATAGCTTTTCCCATTCTGTAGGTTGCCTTTTAGTTTTGTTAATTGCTTCCTTTGTGTGCAGAAGCTTTTTACTTTGAGGAAGTCCCAATAGTATATTTTTGCTTTTGTTTTTCTTGCCTGAGGAGACATATCTAGAAAGAAGTGGATATGGCCAATGTCAAAGGAGTCACAGACATGTTCTCCTCTAGGATTTTTATATTTTAAGTCTTTAATCCGTTTGCATTTATTTTTGTGAATGGTGTAAGAAAGTGGTCCAGTTTAATTCTTGTGCGTGTAACTGTTCAGTTTCCCCAATACCATTTGTTGCAGAGACTGTCTTTGCTCCATTGGATATTCTTTCCTGCTGTGTCAAGGATTATTTGACCATGTAGTTTTGGGTTCATTTCTGGGTTTTCTATTCTGTTCTATTGATCTGTGTGTCTGTTTTTTGTGCCATCACCATACTGTTTTGGTCACTACAGCTTGTAATATAAGTTGAAGTCCGGGATTGTGATACCATCAGCTTTGCTTTTCTTTTTCAAGGTTGCTTTGGCTATTTGGGGTCTTTTGTGGTTTCATACAAATTTCAGGTTTGTTTATTCTATCTCTGTGAAAAATTCTGTTGGTATTTTGATAGGAATTGCATTGAATGTGTAGATTACTTTGGGTAATAGAGACATTTTACTAATATTTGTTCTTCCTGTCTGTGAGCATGGAATGTGTTTCCATTTCTTTGTGTTCTTCAATTTCTTTCATCACTAATTTAAACTTTTCAGAGTACACATCTTTCACCTCTTTGCTTAGGTTTATTCCTAGGTATCTTACTGCTTTTGGTGCATTTGTAAATGGGTTTCATTCCTTAATTTCTCTTTCTGCTGCTCATTATTGGTGTATAGAAATGCAACAGATTTCTGTACATTGATTGATTATCCGGTGACTTTACTTAATTTGTGTATCCATTTTAGCAGTTTTTTGGTGGAGTCTTTCAGGTTATCTCTGTAGAGTATTATGTCAAAAAGTTAAAATTTTACTACTACCTTGCCAGTTTGTATGCATTTTATTTCTTTTTGTTGTTTGATTGTTGTTGGTAAAACTTCTACTACTATGTTGAATAAAGTGATGAGAGTGGACCTCCCTGTCTTTTTCCTGTGTAGAGAAAAAGCTGTCAGTTTTTACTCATAGAGGATGATATCAACTGTGGGTTTTTCATATGGCCTTTATTGAGATGTGTTCACTCAAAACCTACTTTGTTGAGAGTTTTTATCATGAAAGGATTTTGTACTTTGTCAAATGCTTCTTCTGCATCTATGAAAAGGATCATATAGTTCTTATCCTTTCTTTTATTAATGTGGTGTACTCTATTGATTCATTTGCAAATATTGAACCATCCTTGCAACCTAGAAATAAATCTCAATTGATCATGACAAGTGTTTTTTTTTTTTTTTCAAATATATTGTTGAATTCAGTTTGCTAGTATTTTATTGAGAATTTTTACATCCATTTTCCTCTGGGATATTGGCCTATAGTTCTCTTTTTTTAATGGTGTCTTTATCTGGTTTTGGTATCAGGGTAATGCTGGCCTCATAGAATGAACTTAGAAGTTGTCCTTTCTTTGCTATATTTTTTGGATTGTTTCAGAAGAACAGGTATTAACTCTTCTTTAAATGTTTCATAAAATTTGCCTGTGAATCCATCTGGTCCTGGACTTTTGTTTTTTGGAAGATTTTTGATTGCTGTTTCAATTCCTTGCTGGTTTCATTCTGTACAAGTTTTCTGTTTCTTCCTTTTTCAGTTTTGGTAGTTTGTATGTTTTTAGATATTATCCATTTCTTCCAGATTGTCCCATTTGTTGGTATATAGTTTTTCATATTCTTTTGTAATTTTATTTCTGTGGTGTTGGTTATTATTTTCTCTCTCATTTGTGATTTTACTTATTTGGGTCCTTTCTCTTTTCTTTTTGATAAGTTGAGCTAGAGGTTTATCAATTTGTTGATTTTTTTCAAAACACTAGCTCCTGGTTTCATTGATTTGTTCTCCTGTTTTTCTAGTGTCTATCATTTATCTCGGCTTTAATCTTTATTATTTCCCTTCTTCTTCTGGTGATAGGTTTCTTTTGTTCTTTTTCTAGCTCTTTTAGGTGTAAGGGTAAGTTGTTTATTTGAGATTTTTCCTGCTTTTGAGGTAGGCCTGTGTTGTTATATACTTCACTGTTAGGCTTGCTTTTGCTGCATCCCAAAGGACCATTGTGTTTTCATTTTCATTTGTTTCCATGCATTTTTAAATTTTTTCTTCATTTCCTGGTTGACCCATTCTTTATTTAGTATCGTGTTGTTTAACCTGTACATATTTGTGATTTTTCTAAATTTTTTTCTTGTGGTTGACCTCTAGTTTCAGAAAAGGTACATGGTTTGACTTCAAACTTTTGGTATTTGTTGGGGTCTGTTTTTTGACCTAATATTTGATCCATTCTGTAGAATGATCCATGTACTCTTAAAAAGAATGTTTATTCTAATGTAGGATCAAATGTTCTTATCTGTTAAGTCCATCTGGTGTAGTCTTTCATTCAAAGCCATTGTTTCCTTGTTGTTTTTATGTTTAGATGATCTGAGCATTGATATGAGTGGGATATTAAAGGTCCCTAATATTACTTTGTTATTATCCTTTAGTTTTACTATATTTGTTATTAATTCCTTTTATGTTTGGATGCTCTCATGTTGGGTGCATAAATACATACAGTTGTTAGAGCTTCTTTTGAATTTTCCTCTTTATGATTATATAATGCCCTTCTTCTTGTTACAGTCTTTGTTTTAAAGCCTAGTTGGTCCCATATGACTATTGCTACTCCAGCTTTCTTTTGATATCCATTTGCATGAGAAATGTTTCTCCACCTCATTACTTTCAATCTGCAGTAATCTGTCTAAAGTGAGTGTCTTGTAGGTAGCATATAGAGGAGTCTTATTTTATTTTCCATTCTGATATCCTATGTCTTGTGATGGGAGTATTTTATCCATTTACATTCAAACTAATTATTGATACATCTGTATTTATTGCCTTTTCATTACCAGTTTTGTCATTGTTTGTGGAGATTTTTCTCTGATTCTTTCTTGTCTTTTTCACTTTTGGTCTCTCCTTTGCATTCAAAAAGCCCACTGTAACCAGAAGGGCTGGTTTAGTGCTCATGCACTCCTTTAGTTTTTGTTTGTCTGGAAAATTCATTATCTCTCCTATTCTGAATGGTCACCTTGCTGGATAGAGTATTTGTGGCTGCTGATATTTGCGATTCAACACATTGAGTATATCATGCCATCCATTCTGGCTTGCCAAGTTTCTGTGGAAAAAACTCCAGCTAGCCTTAAGAGCTTTCCCTTGTAAGAGACAGACTTCTTTTGTCTGGCTGCTTTTAGGATTCTTTTCTTTATTGCTATATTTTGCAGATTTAATTACAATATGTCTTGGTATTGGCCTATTTTTGTTGAGTTAGCTGGGAGTTCTCTGTGTATCTTGGATATGGATATATGTTTCCTTCCACAGATCAGGGAAGTTTTTTGCTATTATTTCTTGAAATATGTTGTGCCCTCTTTTCTTTGTCTTGTTGTGGGACTCTTATAATACACATGTTATTACACTTGATGGCATTACTGAGTTCCCAAAGTCTCTCTTTATGTTTCATTCTTCTTTCTCTCTTCTATTCAACTTCATTATTTTCCATTATTTTGTCTTCTAGGTCACTAATTCCTTCCTCTACTTCCTCTAGCCTGCTGTTCATTGCATCAGGTTGTTTCTAATCTCATTTATTACATTCTTCTTCTCTGGTTGATTCTTTTTAAGCTCTTTTATCTCTGTGGTAAGGGTCTAATTTTTGGTTTTTAGTCTATTCTCAGGGCCAGTGAGTATCTTTTTGATTGTTCCTTTATATTCTCCATCAGGCATGCTACTTACATCTGTTTTACTTAGATCTCTTTCTGTGACCTTGTCTTGTTCTTTCATTTGAGATAAATTCCTCTGTCTTGGTATGTTGTGTAAGTCTCTGACTTCTTTGCTGTATTAGCAAAGCCAGTTTTGTCTCCTGCTCATGAAATTAATGGCCTTAAGAAGAGGAGGTCATATAGTACCCATGCCTGGCACTTGTGGGAATGTCTCTGATGTGTCCTGCATGCACTGTGCTGTTGTGTTTTAGCTGCTCTGTCTTTCAGGCCAGTTGTCTGCAGAGGCTCTCTTTGTCTGCTGTGGGCAGTGTTTGGTCTCTGGCTTGAATGTGGCACATTTAAAAAAATTTATTTTAGGGGGGAGATAGAGCGAGCAGAGGAGAGGGGCAGAAGGAGAGGGTAAGAATATTAAGCAGACTCCATGTTGAGTGTGCAGCCCAACATGGGGCTCAGTCTCACTACCGTGAGGTTTTGACCTAAGCTGAAATTAAGAGTTCGACAGTCAACTGCCTGAGCCACCCACTTACCCCTGAATGTGGCACATTTTAACTGGATGTGCTCTAGTCTGCTTGTGAAATGAGATCTGATACCAACTCTACCAGAAGTCCAGAACTAAGACCCTGCAAAACTCTGTGGTTAGGAGATGTGGTGGGGGTAAAGGTTTGTGCTGGTATTCTGGGTAAGGGGCCTGCTGTGCTGGAACTTAGGAAAACCTGAATGAGAAAAGCATTCCCTCCAGAGCAGAGGAGGGTGGGGTTGGTGTAAGCATCTCTGTGTTGGTAGCAGCCAGTGTTGGTGTTCCACTGCTTCATGCAGGTGGCTCTGTGTTTATGCTTGTGGGCAGGGGAGGAAAATGGTGGAAAATAATTCCTACACCAAGGTTATTTCCTTGATATGGACTTTTCATTCTCAGTACTATGGACATTTTGGAGTGGATAGTCCTTTGTTAGGGAACATATTCTGTTAAATGTAGGATGTTTAGCCTTATCCTAGGACTCTAGATGCCGCTAACACACCCTCTGCAACTAAACTAATGTCTCCAGACATGGTAAAGTGTCCTGTGGTATGGGAGGGGCATAACTGCTCCCCGTTGAGAGGCTCTGTCTAGAGTATGAGATGAATCCCAGGGCCATGGCATTGGTTTGGCTTGGAACGCTTAGATTTTCAGAGCAGAGTATGGGGTGAGAGTAGAGGAATGATGGAGAAAATAAAATAGTTAGACCATGTGTCTGTATTTTTCCCATGACGGTGCTTCCTGGTTTTTTTTTGAAGATTTCATTTTTTTAAGTAATCTCTACACCCACCATGAGGCTTGAAATCACAATCTTGAGATCAAGATTTGCCTGCTCCACTGACTGAGCCAGCCAGGCGCCCTAGCATTGCTTCTTTTAAGGCAGACACAAACTCCTATTTTATAGTGCACATCCTGTTTGTGTTCTGTGAGACATGAAATTTGTGAACACTATTCTGCTTTCTTGTTAGCCAAAAGCATAAGGAGGCAACTTTAGATGCGGCTTTCTTTATTTAGGGCAGGAATGTCATTTTTCTGGATACTACCAAGATTCTTTTGGTGTCACTTTTAATTGTATAATTGACAAATCCAGGGATTCACCATAAGCCGAGTTGAGTCCAGGGGTTCAAACTGGACTATTTGAACTGTATTGGACTGTTTCTGTCTCATTGGACTGTTTCTCTTTGTATCTGACCTCTGTTTTCCTGTCTATTGCTGGGACAGAGATAGTTGGCTCCCATGAATCTTGAGTGTATTTCCAAAAGTAAAGAACTCACCTTTCCTAAGTCCATGGATGAAACTCAGGAAATATTTCACTCTGCTTATGGTTTAGATGTTCTCTTGATTCAGGCACTTTTACAGGGGGATGGGTCAGCCTAGGTCAGCTAATACCTATCCACCCTTCCTTCTCCCATCAATTGTGCAACTCTGAAAACAGAATCACAAAGAATGATTCCCTTGCAAATCAGAGAGCCTTTGAAAAGAAAATTGTGCTAAAATTTCTGAATGAAAATCTTTCCCCCAAATTTCCTCACATAAATTTTCTAGGTCTTCTAATCTCTCTCAGGTGTTCCTTCTTTCTACTTCTAAGGTATCTTTAGTATAGTTCTCAAAGTCTAATCCAGGGAACCCTGTGGGGTTAACCAAGATTTTCAAGTGGTTATTCATTTCAAAGCTTTTTTTCATAATACCAAGATTTGTCTCTTTTTTCAAGTTTGTTTATTTTTGAGGAGAGAGAAAGCACGTGCTAGCGGGGACAGGGCAGAGAGAGAGAGAGAGAGAGAGAGAGAGAGAGAGAATCCTGAGCAGGCTCTCTGTTGTCAGTGTGAGTTTTACTCGGGGCTCAGTCTCATAAACCATGGGAACATGACCTGAGCAGAAATCAAGAGTCGGATGCTTAACCGAGATACCCAGGTGTCACCCAGTATTTGTCTTTGTCTCAGTTTCTCACAAGTGTTCAGTGGACTTTTCCAGAGGCTGCATGACATGTGATATTACATAAAACTAAATGTAGAGAAAAATAGAGGGATCCACTTATCTTCAGTTGAGGCAGACCTTTAAACGATTTGCGAACGTGTAAAACATGAATTGTAATCTCTGTTTTGTTTTTTTTTATTTAAAAAAAATTTTTTTTTATTTTATTTTTGAGACAGAGAGAGACAGAGCATGAACGGGGGAGGGGCAGAGAGAGAGGGAGACACAGAATTGGAAGCAGGCTCCAGGCTCTGAGCCATCAGCCCAGAGCCCGGCGCGGGGCTCGAACTCATGGACTGTGAGATCGTGACCTGAGCTGAAGTCCGACGCTTAACCGACTGAGCCACCCAGGCGCCCCATCTCTTTGTTTTGTTTCAGATAATACAGTTATTTTTCCTTACGATGTGCAATTTGTGTAAATATGGAGTGGATTTATTCTCATTGTGAAATGAATGAGTATTTTTAGAAGTTTCATTTTTAATTTCTCTTACAGTAAATGTCAGTAGACAGAACAGAACCCATGTAAATAGGTTTTTTGACTCTCAAAAATTTAAGAGTGAACCTTTTAAGATCTCACTGGAATACTTAGAGTGCTCCTGATGTATTTTCCACTCTGGCTTTTGGAACTCCAGTATCTCCAGCCCCAGAAAAGCTGTGGAATCTGTTCATTTCAATTCCCCCAGTGACTCTGCTCTGCTGGGCCTTGTGGAAACTTGCCTGGTGCCCTGCAATGTAGTGTTCAGCCGACAAATCATCTGGACCTCTATGCAAACAAAGGTCTACAGATTCTTCTTTGGGCAGTGCCCTCTTTTTCAATATCTAACTGTGTGAATTCCAAACTGTATTAAATAGCCCCAAACTCCAATTTGTTTCACACAGCGAGACCACTGCTTTTGCTTTGGGCTTCACTTCTCTTTGCTGTGGTTTGGATAATGCCCACAGAAGTAGTCAGGAAAAACTAGGAGCTTACCTCATGTGTGTCCTTTCTCTAAAGGATCACACAGCTTTATGCTGTCTGTTGTCTAATGCCTGAAATCAGTTTTTTCATATATTTTGTTCAGTTCTATAGTAGATGACAAGGTTAAAGTAAGTGTGATACCCATTACTCTGAGGCCAAAATTAGAAGTCTTCAATTTTATCTATAGTTAGATATTTCTTTACAAAATATTTCTTTACTAATTTGTAAAGAAGTAGTAAGTCCTTTTAACATAGTAATAGTCCCTTCTTATAAAGAATAGTAAGTCCCTTTTTGCAAAAAACGACTCATATGTTAGGAAGCATATGAGAATTTCTCTTTCTACATTTTATATAATTTTAAATAATTGCTTATATTTAATTATATGTATAACTTAATAAGATACTAATACATGTTTATAGTTTACAACTAAACATGCATAATTAGAAATGTTATTGTTGTGCTATTTTTTAACAGAAGTGTACTATCGAAAATGTGGAACTTTTCCTATAGTATTTGAACTCTTTTTTTTGAAAATTATAATGGTTCAGAGTGAAAAGAAGAAATATTTATTTTAGGGAATTAACAAAATCATTAAGGAAATATACTTTTGCAGATGACCACTATGAGGAGAAATTGAGCATTGATCCCTAAAACCTCCCTAGTCTGACATCTCAGTCATCAGGTGACTTGGTCCCTTATGAAGAGAGAATGAGACAGTGGGGTTTCAGTTGAAGCAAGAATAGGAATGGCTGCTACTATAATTGAGTTAGTACTATGTACTAGGCCCTGGGCAATAAACGTATCATGGCCTCTATTGTACAAATGCAGAGTTTGACACTAAGACTACTTTGCCTCTGGTCATAAATGAATAAATGAGGTAGTTAGGTTTGAACCAGCATTTCTGTAACCCTAAAGCCTCTTTATCAGTTCACCAAGCTTTCTAGGATCTGGACTACACAAGGAACAGTTTTCTACCTACAAAGATGTGGAACACCAATATGATTTTTCCAAGTGTTTCAAATGTTGCACTGCCTACCTTGGAGTTCAGTTAAGCCATAACCGATTTATAGTGAGCTAGGGAAATTTCAAGTTGGTATGAATTATACAATTCTTAGTAGGTGTGTGTGTGTGTGTGTGTGTGTGTGTGTGTGTGTGTGTGTTGTGCTAAGTTTCTTTCAAGAAAGCTAAAGAAATTTCCCGCTGAGTGGGAAATATTTGCGTTCTTCACCTACTTGTGCATGGATTTCCAAATTGATGGCTATTTGCTTCAAAAGTAGACAGGAAATCAATCCTGGAAATTATTGTGTGTGTAGCTCAATTCACTACGTTGTAAAATATTATTTCTTTCATCTCCTTCATGTTGCTTAGTTGCTATTTCATTCTTCATGGTAATAGCAAAATATTCGATGATATTGTAAACACATACTGACCTTTAAGATTTGTTCTCAGGTTCAGCAGCCATTTGTTTCAGAGACACTTGGCTTTTACATCAGCAGGTCTCTTCCTCTTTGAGAAAGAAAATGAAGTCATGCTTTATATTTTACATTTTGTTGTGGATGTGTTTCCCTTCAAAAATATGTCATTGTGTAATAAGTACTTCTGTCTTTAAAGAAAACCATGTTATAGTTCTCTTTCTGGACCATGAGTAACAGTGGTTATGGGAAAGGATGCACGTTCTCAGGTGCCTGGTGGGAACTAGTAACCCTCCTCCAAAGAACCACAATAAATACTTGATTCTAGGGAAAATCAGGGGCCATGTTTGTAAACCCCATTCTAGGCTTTTACACCTAATTACTCATACAGAATTTCCCTTTGTATATACTGATTTTCTCCCAATTCTCGACATTTATATACCATGGTCATATTTTTTAACATAGGTGCATACTAGACTATCCTTTATTCTACTTAACGTTTCTGTAAATGTAATGAATTAAAAAAAGTTAATGTTTATTTGTTTTTGGGGGAGAGAGAGAGACAGAGCATGAATGGGGGAGGGGCAGAGAGAAGGAGACACAATCTGAAGCAAGCTCCTGGCTGAACTGTCAGCACAGAGCCTGACGCCAGGCTGAAACTCACAAACTGTGAGGTCATGACCTCAGCTGAAGTCAGACACTTAACTGACTGAGCCACCCAGGCACCCCAATCTAATGAATTTTTTAATTACTTAAAATTGTGCCTATGAAGAACATTAATATCAATAATATGAATAGAAGAAAATGTTATAAATGGAAAATAAATACAAAAATAAATATACACATATTCATACAAATGTAAGTACACATAGATTTAAAATGTTCAGAAAATAAAAATAATAGTATGTACTATACTATATAAAAATAGTATGTACTATACTATATAAAAATAATAGTATGGACAGAAGTCTTATGGCCACATGTTTGAAAACTGTGACCCCTATTACCCCTATTTTTCCGGTTTGAAGTTGCACTTCAGAGGCCTTACCCCATGGTTTCCATTATAGGTTTCCCCTGCTTTGTGAAAGTAGAGCGTTTCTATGAAATCTTTCATGGCCCTAATGGCATAAAGCAAAAAACAGTTACCATTAGTCTCTATAGAAAAATTTTGAGCATTCTCAGACCCCAAAAATGACTTCTCTCAGACTTTCCTGATAGCTTAGGACACATCTTGTTAACAGATGCACAAAATAAATCAAAGTGAACCACAAACTCTCTCAGTCACAGTTGTGTGTCAAAGCTACCATGGCTTGATGCTCACTGTAGTTCCTGGGAGGGAGCTTGGCAGTGTGCTCAGGGTGTGCACTGACTCCATAACTACCGAACGCAATACAAACACTGAACACTTTGTGCTTTTTGCCATTCTTTAAATAAAAGCGAAATTCTTCAGAATTTCTTTTGGTTAGGGAACACAGGCACTCTGCTAATGTAGGTCTTTCCTAAAAGTGAATTGGTGTAACATGAACTTTCAAAAAGCAGAGGATACCTGTGTGTACAAGTCGTGTATGGCCATGAACAGATTTTCTGTCTTGAACCAGATTGTGAGCCCCTCAGGCCTGCCGGCAATGTTTCCTTCACCCTATGTTCCATTATGTCATTTACTGCATATTGTTATGCACTGTGTATTTAATTCATGCTCACCAAAGTGAGCACTTGCACAGCAGTCTTCAGGAATGAAGTCCACTGCTACTTATGAGAACAGAACAGTCCCCAAGAATAACCTCAAGGAATCAGTGATATCTGGAAAAGTTATGTAAATACATAGGACTTAGATTTCCTCTTCTATAAAATGAGATAATGAACTCTTTTATCTAGAGGTGTTTCTTTTTATTAAAAACAGCCACTTAAGAGAAAGATACCATATATTTTCACTCATGTGGATCCTGAGAAACTTAACAGAAACCCATGGGGGAGGGGAAGGAAAAAAAAGAAAAAAAAGAGGTTAGAGTGGGAGAGAGAGCCAAAGCATAAGAGACTCTTAAAAACTGAGAACAAACTGAGGGTTGATGGGGGGTGGGAAGTAGGGAAGGGTAGGTGATGGGCATTGAAGAGGGCATCTTTTGGGATGAGCACTGGGTGTTGTATGGAAACTAATTTGACAATAAATTTCATATAATAAAAATAAATAAATAAATAAATAAATAAATAAATAAATAAAACCACTTAATAGCCTTTACTGTCTATAGAACTCCTGGTAAACGTTAATGTATATAATCCTCATAACAGCCCTAGGAGACAATAAGATTGGTACCTTCATTTAATACATGAAGGAAATAAGGCACAGAGGGAGTAAGTAATTTCCTGATGGTCACTCAGCTAGAATATGGAGAATTGAGTTCTGAAAGCCAGAGTCTGTACTCTATCACTACTGTATGCTGTATTTCTTCTTAGGGTATATGAAATTAGCCGTGTGAAAATATTTGGATCCTATCATTCTGCAGTTACATGCTGTGATTTTTGCTCCATTTCAGTTGTCTTCCATCTGCTGGGCAGACATCTAGGTTTTTCCTTTCCCTGAATTGGTAAAATTCAGATAAAGAGCATGAACTTATAGGAAATATCAAATTCTAAGTGTCCAATATATTTTTTTACCGCGTCACATAATGTGACACATTAGGCTGTTGTGGAATGTCAAGCATTGGCATAATGTATGTCTTGGAAATGCAGAGTGACAGGTTGTCATTATAACTGTTTCAATTTTTTGTGATAATGGTAAACCCTGGAAAATTTCATTTTCTGGTTTTGCACATCACCAACACATTGACATTTCCCCTGTTTTCCCAATGGGAGAGATAGAATTAAATGTAGCCAAACCTGATAATTTTCCTTAGTGGAAATGTAAAGGGCTAAGAAGCCTCCATTTGTATATGGGCTTCAATAATTGGAAGATAATTATTTTCCAAGTGTATTTCTAGGATGTAGAGGCAGATGGAGTAGTTTTTCACAGCACTGAATCATTGATGTGAACACCTAGTGATACAGATCATTCAAATTATAAGTTAGGTGCAAATAGTGCCTTTGTTTAGAACAGGGTCCTCTGCATTATGGGAAGATTAGCAAGCATCCCTGTCATCTATCCACTAGATGCCAGGAGTAAACCACCCTTACCCCCTTTCCCCAAATTTGTATCGCCAAAAATGTTTCTAGACTTTGCCAGAAAATTGCTTCTGGTGGATAGTCACTGACTTAGAGCAGTGGAATTTCTGGTTCTTTGTTGTTGTAAACTCCTAAAATTCATACCTTTGCACATATTTTAAGACTTTAGGTTGTTTTTAGGTCTTTGTCTCATGGGTCACAATGCCAAGTTTGCAGTTCCAAACATATTATGGCAAAGTAACTATTATGTATTCTCCACTAGCATAATCTCTTACAAAGTTAAGCCACATCACTGGCAGAACCTTTGAGAAATGATGCATTTTCACCTCATTTTAAGGTTTATGAAAGTAATCTCTCCAAATACTGGTAATATTAATATCTGACAAATATAGAGTGTTTTATAATTACAGGGTGCTTTTAAACTCAGTTTTTGAATTTAATTTTCCTGGTAATTATTTTCTTAAAATTTGTTTTAATGTTTATTTTTGAGAGAGAGAGGGAGAGAGGGAGAGGGAGTACAAGCAGGGGAGAGGCAGAGAGAGGAGGAGACACTGAAGCCGAAGCAGGCTCCAGGCTCCCAGCTGTCAGCACGGAGCCAATGCTAGACTCAAACTCACAGACCCTGAGATAATGACCTGAGCAGAAGTCTGATGCTCAGCTTACTGAAGTCACCCAGGTGCCCCTAATTTTCTCAGTAATTCTGAAGAAAGTTGTAATTTACCCACTTTATGGATTAATAAGTGGAGTCTTGAGAAGTAGTTTTTGTTTATTTCTTAGGAGGTAGAGAGATCAGAAAGTACCACCATTCTGAGTAATTTTAGGTGAGTTGAGTTTTCTTGCTGAATTAACCTTAAGTAAAGCTCTCTTCTTGTGTATAAACCTTTTTTATTCTATCTTTGAGAACAGTGCTAAGGATGCCTGCCTGTTTCTCCTGCTCTTGTATTTCTAAATCCATACACCACCATCTCCTATTTTGATGTCACTGGTTGTTTGTCTTGGGAGCTCATGTAGACTGGACCATCTGTCTATAGCCCCTCAAGTGAGCTGCTCTAATTATGTTACATAGGGACAACTTGTGAAGCTCAGAATCTCAAGTTTCTAACTTTACAACTGATAAGCAATGTAAGCCATTCTAATCACTATTGTCAGTCCTTTCTCTGTCTTAAATAGATGCATAGATCTTTAGGCTGTTAAGCATCTTTGAGTCCTGTTTACTTTGTAGTCAAAACCCCAGAAATTAGTCTTCTAGAATATGGCTCTTCAAGCCAGAGTCCTCAAAGTGATGGTGCCTGTGTAACCTTGATATGAAACCTCCAACACTGTGTAATATTGTCATCTCAGGGAGAGCCACTCTTCATTAGCTTAAATTGTCAGCTTTATGTTTCAGTAGAATAAATACACATTTTCCCTACGGTAATGAGTTTTTTTTTTTTCTCACTTTGTGAAAACTGCAGGGACCCTTGTTATCGAGAGATAATCATATGCTAGCAGTGCCACTTATTATGCCCAGTGAAAGTCCCAAGGATATGATTATCTTTTAATAACTCTAAAGCCTGTTATGTATCATGTTGTATTGTTGTTTACTTTGAGTGCGTGGGGGGAACCCATTAGTGATCTCTGTGGTTGATATTATT
The DNA here is from genome assembly GCF_023721935.1 of Panthera uncia. Classification (NCBI taxonomy): domain Eukaryota; kingdom Metazoa; phylum Chordata; class Mammalia; order Carnivora; family Felidae; genus Panthera; species Panthera uncia. The sequence goes on from NC_064816.1 coordinate 42,639,719, forward strand.
CATTGGGATAATGATAAAAGAATCAAATGGCCATTTGTTTGCTTGTAGCTAGATTACACAATAAGAAATGCATCCCACTTCCCACTGAAAATGCATATAAATGTAATCTCTAGCTTAGTATTCGTTCAGTAGCCTGGATGTTAATACTAAATTAACATCAAGCAAAGCCAAAAGAAATTTAGAAAATACACGTGGATAATTTAATGTCTTTGTGACCTTTACCTCCCACAGAAAGTTCAGGTTGGGTTTTAAATTCCTGTGGAAGAAGTAAACACCCGTGAGAAGAAAGTACTTGCTAATTCAATGATGGAAAATGAGGTCAATAACTTAAATAAAGTAGGATCGATGTAAGGAAATCCCTTTAAATGTAATGGTCTTTTAGAATATGGAAACTTACTGAATTTTTTTCCCTCTCACTACATACCTTCCTTTCATGTTCAAAGAATATAATAATTTTGGTTTCACTTATTGAATACCTGTTAGAGATCAGATAATTGTCATGCTTTCTCTCATTTTATCTTTACTAGAATCTTGCAAGGTAGGTGATATTCTTCCTGTATGTTAGGTGGGGAAACTGAGACTTTAAGGGGTTAAATAATGTGCTTGAATTTATGTAGAAGATAAGCAGCAAAGCCTGTTCAGATCTCATTTCAGAATCCATGTGTTACCTACTGATTACTTAAAGTCATGATAAGAAGGATGATCACAGTTAAAGGACCCTTGTGGCTGACAGTGGTCTTGTGTATGTTTATTATTAGATAGACACCTGCCTGACGCTAATGAAAGGGAAAAAAGATCGCTAAAGTGATGAGACCACTATCTTCTCCACCCCACCCCACCCCCCCGCCCCCATCTTGGAACCAAAGTCTGTGAGAACTGAAAGAATTCGGGATGCCTCAACTAGTTTTTTTAACATTTTAATTACGACTATTTTCATGCTATCAACTGTCACTTGGGAAGGATTGTTTTGTCTTAAATAAATACCCAACACACTTTTTACCTATGAAGTATTTGGGAAGGGTCTAGATCAGGACCTTTTGTTCTCTAAAGTCATCTGTTTTGACCTAGGCCATCCCAGCTGCTGCCTCTTTCTAGCTACATTTAGCCAAGAAGCTCTGCAGTCATTTGTGGATTTCTGGTTTCTTTGTATTGTAATAAAATCAATGTGTTGCTGATGACACCAGCTGATTTGTACCAAACTCCTAGACCCATTTTGGACAGAGAGAAATTCATCCATTTATTCATGCATTAATTTCCTATCTATTCACACATGTGACTTTTTGGGGTGTATAATAAAATCCACAAGTAAACTTAACCATAATTTAAGACTGTTACAATAGCAGGTAAATGGTATGGACTTAACATTGGAAAATTTAATAAATATTCAATGATGTTTAAAAATAATTAAATATTTTGTGCATATCATAAACTGGGCACTGTCCTTTGCATGGATTATCTCATTCTGCCTTCATGAAAATACTGAAAGGTACATACATAATTATTAGGCTCATTTTATACATAAGGAAGCTGAACTTAAAGGAAGTGAATGAAATGAAAGCCTTTCCTCTGGTTCTTATCCAGCAGAGGCTATTATCCCATTGCCTATAATGGATGTATGGTGTCTTTCCCTGTGTACAACAGCACCAAAGTAGCCAAGAATAATGTATGTATCTTTACACCTTTTCAAGGAATGACATTGTGTAACTATCTACTTCATTCATCTCTGAGCATGCTGGCACATTTGAGGTGGAAACTTTTAACTAAATCACATTCCCCCCCGATAAAAGAATATGACTGTTCAACATTTTTTCCAATGAAGAATAAGTAATTCCTAATTATAAAATCAAGAACTCTTCAACCTATCTAGGCATCATTAGAAGTTTCCTTTTAAGAGCAGTCAAGAAAACACACACTGGAAATGGAATTAATTTTTAAGTTGCATATCCTTTACTTAGTTTTTAATTTGGATCCATTCATTCATTCAGCACATATTTAAGGAACACTTGTTTTGGACTAGGTTGTACTATGCAACTTCAAATTGAAGAATAAGAGAAGATAAAACAGATGCATATTCTCCTACAATAAAAGATAAAAGATAGGTGTCTGTGTGTGGGGTGGGTGGTAAACATACTGTGATTAGTGTCAAGCTAGAAACATGCTTTATATAACAGGATGATGAGATTCATTACATTCCTGAAATGCTTTGGTTTTGTAAAGAGGATTTTTTCCAAAGTAATATGCTATGACTTTTTAAAAATTGAAGTATAGTTTATATATATTAGTTTTAGGTGTAGAACATAATGATTTGACAAGTGTATACATTGCAAAATGCTCACCATAAGTGTAGTTCCCATCTGTCATTACCAAAAACCTTTTACAATATCAGTGACTATATTCCCCTTTTTTTCATCTCCATGACATATTTATTTTGTAATTGGAAGTCTGTACCTTTTAGTCCTCTTAACCTCTTTCAACTAACTCTCTACTCTCAACCATCAAAACCTCAACATTACCTCTAATAGGATGGCTAGTATCAAAAAAGGTAAGAACTAACAGATGTTGGTGAGTAGGTAGAGAACAGGAGACATTTGTGCCTTGTTGGTGGGAATGTAAATTGACACAGCCACAATGGAAAACATTGTGGAGTTTCCTCAGAAAAATAGAGAAGTACCATATGATCCAGTATTTCCACTTCTGAGTATTTCCCTTAGGAAAATGAAAACATTGATTTGAAAAGACATATGCACCCCTGTGTTTTTTGCAGCATTATTTATAATAGCCAAGATGTTGAAGCAACCTAAGTGCCCATCAATAGTTGATTGGATAAGATGTGGTGTATATATACACAATGGAATATTACTCAGCCCCAAAGTATGAAATCAAGTGAAATATGTCAGACAAAGAGAGACAAATAACATATGATTTCATTTATATGTGAATCTAAAGTCAAACAAGAGCAACAACAACAACAAAATGCAAACAGTCTCAAATACAGAGAATAGTCTATTACAATTTTACATTTATTTCGATGATGTTTGTTTGGATGTTGGTGGCTATGTAGAGTAGTAGCTTGATTTGTCAGCAAATACCATGAAGTTAGGAATAAAGTTCTGTTTCTTTTCCCAGTAACTATTTTGGAATAAATGAATAAATGTAAATATAAAATCTCTTGGTCTGTAAGAGTAAAGAAACAGCTGAGTATGAATCATATTTATGAGTCATGAAAACTTGTGTATATAGATTTTCTTTCAAATAGTGTTGTGGGGTGATTTCTGTTGTATGTTTTTTTTTAAATATTTATTTTGAGGGAGACAGAGTGTGAGTGGAGAGGGGCAGAGAGAGAAAGAGAGAGAGAGGGAGGGAAATAGTGAATCTGCTGACAGCACAAAGCCCAACATGGGGCTCATGCTTTATCTTTTTATTACTCATCTACATGACTTCCCCAGTTTCTTTAGGCACATACCTGAACTTATATATTACGCCCAGAAAGGTTGCCTTCACTGGGCTCATTCCTTAACCAGCAACCATTTACTTGCAAGTTACAGAAATCTATACTAGTTCAAGTGAAAAGAAGGGTTGTTGAAACCATATGCCAGGCAAAATGATTGTGATCTACATAAGAAGAGAAAACTAGGTAAAACCTGACCTCATAGGGACTGCGGTTACTTGTCACCCCTTTTATTTAATCCCTTGTTTCTCATGGGGATCAGAATTAAGGGTGTATATTATGCCAACCCTAGTTTTTTCTGAATGACTGTTTGATTCTCTGATTCTCTCAACAGACTAGTTTCTTTTACAATAATTTCACCTTTACTTGCCTTTATCTCATTGGTACAGTTTACAATCTCTAAGAGAGAATCCTATTAGGCTTAATGTGGGTCAAGCATTCCTCCCTGTTCAATTGCTACAGCCAATTAGTTTTAATTACACAGTACATAGGGCAGTCCTTTCCAGGACCTTTGGATGGGGCAAGTTCTTTAAGGTGCAAATGTTGATTCAGAGACCTTCTTGGGATCAGTCCCACATATTCCTCCTTATTTTTCCAGCCCTTCCATCTTGCCTTCCATTCCCTTGGGCATTGTTCTTTGCTCCATAATAGCTAAGAAGTCTGATAAATGTATTTGTGTTAGGCCATCTAACAGGTAATTTATTTTTGGCCAGTGTTTCCTCTGGGAGCAAATCCAAAAATCAGAGGGGTGAATTTAATGCTAAATATTTTAGACATTGAGAAAATATTTGGTAGTATGTAGTTTTTTAGGTGCTGACTTTCCTTTTTGTGTGTATTGTCCTTCATGCAACAATTTATAATATATGAGAATCTTTTACCACTGTTACTATAATATTACTACTGGAGTGCCATATACCAGGTAGGAGCCTGAATGCCTAAATTGCATTATGTTATTTAATTTTCAGTTCTTCTTTGTGGCTGAATAATGCTATTGTCCCCACTTTACAGGTGAAATTGAGGCTTATTTCAGTTAATGAATTGGTCAAGATCACATGACTAGTAAATAATTGAACCAGCATCCCATCTCAGGCAGCTGTCCTGGATCTTGGGCTTTTAAATAATAGGAACTTGATTATTGTTTCATGAATAAAGTTAGAACCTAATTTTTCATTTCAAATCTATATCCTTCATTTGGACAAATATAATATTACTTTCATTCTGTGAATATATGTGTGTGTGTGTGTGTGTGTGTGTGTGTCAAGTTTTGGTAAGATTTGAAAGGAAAGAATGAAACCTTGACCAAAGTTGTGTTTTTTGTTTTTTTCAGGATTATTATCATTTCAACTGTTGTTAATGATGTGTGAGTTAGAGTTGCAAATGATGCCAATAGCTATAAATAAAACTTTACCTTCTAATCAGTGGTTACTCTTAATACAAGAAAAAGTGAGGCTTTTAGGTACACATTGAACTTTGGTGGTCAATTCACATAAATGCAGCTGGTGATTGACCATAGTAAAATAAAACAAATGGTGATTTATTTATGATTCATTATTAACTTGAGTATAGGATTTTTGTCTGTTGAATAGGAAATACTTCCTTTCATTTGTCATAATCATTTGTGGCACTTTATTTATTTTGAGCAAATATGTACTAAAGGACATTAAAAAAGATAAATTTCTGTATATATTAACAATATAAAAAAGACATGTTTGGTCCTTACCTCCTGGACATTATTGATATTAACTTGAAAGTAAAGGTAGTTAGGTATTTAATATATGGTAAATTATTATAATCTTAGGAAGTGATATTGTATTTATGGCTAATCAAGAAAATATAATATTTCTATCCTAATCAATTATGCTACATTTATATGTAAATTAGGTTAGACTTGTGTAATGATATTTCTGAGTGGCCAATCTATATGTATCTACAGAAAATGATATTTTTAATTATAAAAGAAATGACAGTTATTTTGCTCAGAAGTAAAATTATTTACCATAGAAAGTTGGTTAGAGGATGCACATGTTACATAAACATGAAGATATAAGTATATACATTTATTCTCAGTAATATTGTATATCTATATTTTCCTTAGATGGACACAGTATTGCTTCAGGGGAAAATACTCTCAGGCACAGAATTATTTTGCAATTAAAGTTTAACTTGGTGGCTTTAAGAGAAGGTATAATACCATATTTATGGAAAGAATGTTTTGTTTTTGTTACTGTTACCCTCATTCATATGACTATCAAAAACCACCAGATATTTCCTAGTTCATTGTTTACCTTTTCATTATTTTATAAGCTTTTGTAATATACTTTCTTTAGAAGTAGTCTTTTTTATTGAATCTGAATACCACAAAATATCACAGGCTCCTAGAGCCATTATACTAACAAAGAAAGGATAGAGTGCTGAACTGACTTTTCAAAAGACACATAGCTAGTGGGAGACAAAGCAGAGAAAGGAACCTGGTATCCTGGCTCCTAATGTGGGCAGTTTTATCAAGGTGGACATTTATACCAACCATATTTATTTTTCATTTCCTCCTAATTTAATTTTAGAATGGCAGTAGTTAAGTATCAGCTGCACATAAGCTTATTTATACTTGAAAAGTGTATTTATTTGCATATTTTTTATTTTTATTCCAGGAATCTTTGACCTACAATACCTCCACATTATGTGGTCCCAAGAACTTCCCTAAGAGGTAAGCTTCCAACAAAGGGAGATTTTCCTTATTTCACCTTACCTTTGATTAACATCCTTAGTTTTTATGGAAACATTGATAGCCTTTCCTTGCAGAGTGATACCATAAGATCATTTTTAATGTTTTTCTGAAGGTTGAAGTTAATGAAGATACTTACATCATGTAAATTAAGATTGACATGTAAATTAAGATTGACAATAGGAAATTGAGACCTTTCCCAAGTCTTTCTGGAGAAGATACTTGTGGGAGCTTTCCTGTGGTTCACATTAATTTGATAATTCAAAAACTTCTGAATTTGGCATCATGGGAAGACTATTGGGAATAAAGTAAAGGTTGTTACATTTTTGCCAAATGGTTTTAAAGGAATGGACATTTTATCAGTCAAATAAACACAAATACTTAGTTTCTAGGTTCTATAGGTATTCAGGTCTTAAAATTGAAGCCTTTAGGGCTAAAACACAAGCAGTATAACTCATGGTCTATGATAAATGCATTTTTTTCCTTCATAAAATAATCAGATCCAAAAAGTCTCTGTTTTTACTTCCTAACACTGCTGTAACACAGTACAATGAGCTGAGTGGCTTAAGACAACAGAAGTTGATTTTTTCACAGTACTATAGTTTAGAAGTGTGAAATCGAAAGGTAGGTAGGGTCTTACTCTCTGAAGGCTCTAAAGGAGGAATTTGTCCTTGATTCCTCTAGTTTTTGGTAGCTGCTCACAGTTTTTCGTGTTCTTTGATGTGTAATGACTTTACTCAATTCCCCCTTTGTCTTCACATAGACTTCTCCCCTGTGTGCTTGTGTCTAAGTTTGTATTTGTAATAAGGACACCTGTCATTGGATTGAGGGCCCACACTAATCCAATATGACCTTATCTCAACTTGATTATATCTGCAAGAACCTTTTTCCAAATAAGGTCACATTCATGGACCTAAGGGTTGGGATTTCAACATTTCTTTTTTATTCCCTAATATAGGGGATATATTATGTTAAAAGGTATAATATTTATTTCTTGATGGACAACTTATTTTCCAAGCAAGATAAAAATTATAATCTTACTTAATCAGTACAGGAGTTGATGACATTGGGTAAATATTAGCACATGATTTTGACTCTTAGGGGAAGATTATTTTTAATACCCTCAATAATAAATAGGAAAAAATTAATTTTACTTGGTTTCTTAGATATTTTTCGTAAGCCAAGATTGAGTAAAGTATTTTGACGAGTTAAGTATTGCTCTGTAATAAACTATTCCCAGATTCAGTTGCTAAAAACAGTAACTATTTATTACCTCTGATGAATCTTTTGGTTAGGTGTTTGGGTCTTCTGATATGTAAGAGACTCCCCCAGCTTGAATGGGTGTGTTAGTGTGTATGAGGTCTGCATATAGGTAAATTAGGGGAAGCCTCTGCTCTGGATAGTCTCTAGTCCTCCAGGAAGAGCCAGTTCTTTTTCTCATTGTTATGGCTTTTTCTTATTCCACAGTATTCTGAATGTTCTTAAACTTAATATTGGTTTCTGTTTTGATTTCCTTAGACTTGTTTACTTACAGTCCATCCCAGACAAGGTAGTAGGAGTGATCTTCCTAAACCATTTCCTAAATCTAATCAGATTATCACAAACAGCTATAAATCTTCCATTGTTCCTTGTTTTCCTTTGATCAACTCCCAACTATTCGATATGGCTTTAGAAGGTTCCATATTATTTGACCATTGCTTACCTCTCAACCTTTATTTCTCCCCTACCCCACAGCTTCCTAAATACGTTCCAATAACTTGAATTATAAAAAAAATATGTTTAAATATGCCATTTTCTCCTGTTTTTACTCATTATATTCCTTCTTTTAGAAATATCATGTTCTCCCCACCCTGCCCCCTTCTCCCATCTTTCATCAACTCTTTTTGTTGCTAACTGAAAACTTAAAATTTGAGGATTTTTCTATGGTTTTTCTTCTCTAGGTTGGTCTTAGGCTTCTTTCCAATGCCTATATCACTGTGGACAGAATGAAAATCACACTGTACTGTAATTGCTTGTTTGATTAGCTTACTTTTCCATCATGGATTCTACTAAGCCAGTAATGCTATCTCTTTTCTACATCATGGTACTCAGTCTTCATTAATAATCCTTGGGAAGAATGGGATATTTAATGACATCTTTTGTGTTCTCATTCCTCTGTCTTTAAAGATGTAGAGGTACCTGGTTGGCCCAGTCAATTCAGTGTCTAGCTCTCAGCTCAGGTCTTGATCTCAGGGTCGTGAGTTCAAGTCCCACATTGGGCTCTACACTGGGAGTAAAGCCTATTTAAAAAAAAAGAAAAAGAAAAAGGAAGTTTATGATGTTGACATCATACTCAGTGGCAGAAAGCTGAGAGTTTTACCCTAAAGATTAGAAATAAGATAAGGATGCCAACTCTTTCTACTGAACTTGAGCTTAGTATTAGAAGTCCTAGCCAGAAATTAGACAAGAAAAAGAAATGAAAGGCATCCATATTGGAAAGGAAGACATAAAATTATCACTCTTTATAGATGACATGATTTTATATGTAGAAAACCATAAAGATTCCGCCAAAAAACTGTGAGAACTAATAAATTGAGTAAAGGTGCAAGGTACAAAATCAATATACAAAAATCTGTTGTATTTTTATTCCCTAACAACTATTGAGGGGAAATTAAGAACACAGCCCCATTAACATTTGCATCAAAAAGAATAAAATACTTAAGAACAAATTTAACCAAAGATGTGAAAGACAGATACACTTGAAAGCAAGAAAGAATTGATCATTAAAAAGTCTATACTACTGAGAGCAATCCACAAATTCAGTGCAGTTCTTATCAAATTTCCAAAGGCATTTTTCTCAGAAATAGAACAAAAGACTAAAATGTGTGTGAAACTATGGAAGATCCTATATAGGCAAAGTGATCCTGAGAAAAAAGAACAAAGCTGGAGGCATCACACTCCTTGATTTCAGACAGTACTACAAAGGTATAGTGATCAAACACTTGAGTATTGGCATAAAAACAGACCATTGGATCACTGGAACAGAATAGAGGGCCCAGAAATAAACCTCCACGCATATATGGTCATTTTATGACAAAGCAGTGAAAAATAAACAATGGAGAAAGGACGGTGTCTTTAATAAATAGTGTTGGGAACTATTTATTAAGCAGCCACATACAAAATAATGAAACTAAGTCAGTATCTTACATCAAATAAAAAATTAACTCAAAATGATTTAAAGACTTGGATGTAAGATCAGAAACCATAGAACTCCTAGAATATAACACAGGTAGTAAGCTCCTTGAGATTGCTCTAAGTGACATTCTTTTGGATCTGACTCTAAAAGCAATGGTTACAAAAGCAAACATAAACTATTGGGACTACATCAAACTAAAAACCTTCAGCACAGTGAAAGAAACAACCAACACAATTAAAAGGTAACTTCCATTTGCAAGTCATACATCTGACAAGGGTTAATGTCTAAAACATGTAAAGATCTTACATAATAATAAAAATAAAAACCCAGTTAAAATGAGGGCAGACGATCTGAATAGACATTTTTCCAAAGAGGACATACACATGGCCAACAGTGGAAAGGTGTTCAACATCACCTATCATTGGGGAAATTCAAGTCAAAACCACAATGAGATATCATTTCCCACCTGTCAGAAGGGTTAAAATCAAAAAGACAAAAAGTAATGTTAACTAAAATTTAAGTTAAAAGAAAAAGACAAAAAATTAAAAAAAAAACATTGACAAGGATGTGGAAAAAAGGGAACCCTCATGCACTGTTGGTGGGAGTGTAAAATTGTGCAGCCACTGTGAAAACCAGTATGGAGGTTTCTCACAAAATTAAAAAAAATACCATAAGATCCAGCAATTTCACTTCTGGATATTTATCTCCACCACCCACCCCCCCAAATAAAGACACTAGTTTGAACAGATACATGCATCCCTATATTGATTGCAGCATTATTTTCAGTAGTCAAGATAGGCAAAGAACCTAAACAACCACAGATGGATGAATGGATAAAGAAGATGTGGTGTGTATGTGTACGTATATATGTTACACACACACGCACGCACACACACACACACACACACACACACACACACACACACATTGTAATTCTCCTCGGCTATAAAAAAGAATGAAATCTTATCATTTGTGGCATCATGAATAGACCTAGAACATACGATGCTAAGTGAAATAAGGTCAGAAAGAGAAAGACAAATACTGACTGCATAATTTAACTTATAGCTGCAATCCAAAAAACAAAACAAATGAACAAACAAACCCAAACCAAACCTGTGGATACAGAGAATAGATTGGTGATTACCACAAGGCAGGGGGCTTCTGCGAAGGCAAAATGGGTCAAAATGGATCAAGAAGTACAAGCTTCCAGTTATAAAATAAGTAAGTCATGGGGATATAACAGAATGGTGACTGTTGTCAATGATACTGAATTACTGAATTGCAAATCTGAGTAACTAAGAAAGTAAATCTTAAAAGTTCTCTTCACAAACAAAATACTGTAACTTTGTATGATGACAGATGGTAAATAGACTTAATGTGGTGAACATTTTGCAGTGTATATAAATGTTGAATCATTATATAGTACAGTAGAAAATAATACAGTGTTGTATCTCAGTTTTACTTCAGTAATCCAAAAAAAGTTGGTGGACATTTTCATAATTGAGACTGGAAGGCAGGAGGAGGTCAAGTTCTCTCAAATTGTAATGATGCCCTTTGGTTGTCCTTAAGGAAGGCCTTGCCACCACCTCCAGGTTCCCTAGCCTTTTGTCTTCCATCCCAAGTTGTAAAAGTGGTAGCTTATGGGTTAGAACAGCCTCAAAACAGACTTATTTTGGTTCACACATTTGTTCTTTTTTGTTTCTTTTTAATTGCAAAAACAATGTTTAAATTGTTGCCAGCACTTGAAAATTCAATTTCAGATAAAATGATGATTTCCAGATTTTCTAAGGAGAAATCAGAATATCTTTCTATCCCAGACTTACATTCCTAGATGGCAGGAGGGCTTTCCTGCAAGGCACCTGCCTCTCCCTTCCTTCTCGCTTTTATCATGCCACTTCATTTGCTACCTATTTGGCCCTGACAGGCCCTTGAGTTCAGTACCCTCAGCTACACAAAGACTTCTGGATTGATGGAATGTGGAAGGTTAGCCTCCGAGAGTCTGTCTCTGGTGAACCAAAGATCATAGGTTCAGTGGCTGAATGGGCCATTTAGTTGTTCCTGTCATATATCTATCAAGTAAGTGAAAATAATTTTGGCTTTATGTTCAGAGTCTTTATGCTTTAAGTTCCTGCTATAATATTGGAGCCAGGTAAACTGACTTCTCTGAGACTCATTTTTCCCATCGGCAAAATGGAGACTGTAATATCCTTCAAGGTCTTACAACATGTAAATTTCCTTTGTTAATACCACAACAGTTAGTCTAATGTACACGCAGAGGGAAACTAGTTAGTTTGTATTCTCTGAATTGGTACAAGTGATTTTCATCTTTTGTTAGATATTAATCAATTAAAAATAAGTTAGGAAAATTAAGTACTGATACATGCTACAACAGGGATGAACTGTGAAAATAGGTTAAGAAGACAAACACAAAAGTCCACATGTATGATGTTATTTATCTGAAATGTCCAGAATAGGCAAAATTATAGAGATAGAAATTATAATAGTGGTTTCCAAGAACTAAGGGGAGAGGAGAATATGAACATACTGCTGATGAGCACAGGGTTTCTTTTTTTGGGTGATAAATTAGATAGTGGTGATAGTTGCACAACCTTGTGAGTATACTAAAAACCACTGAATTATACAGTGAATGGTGAATTTTATATGTGAATTATATCTCACTATAGAAATAGATTATGAAATACATGTTTTAAGATGACACAATTTCTCCTTCAGGTGTGGTGACTAAGGCCTGTAGCAAAATAAACAGACTTCTTAGGTTGTCATTCACATCAATACATACCATCTTCCCTAAAGTCCTGATGTGTCTTCCAAGGCCAAAGACCAAGTCGGGTTTCTAATTCTAAGGATTCATGGTTTAATATCAAAGTTATCAGTGATGGAGTCAGACAGTTGGGTAAACATTTAAAAGTTTTCAATTTTTATCTCTGTAAGCCTCAGATTCGTCAAACTATAAAGTAAGGGTACTAATAGTCATTTTGTTGGGTGATTGCAAGAGTGAGGAAGAACAAATGGCAAGTACTGATCATAGTGTCAGTTATGAAACAGGCCCTCTATAATTTATACTTTTTAAATGAGTGTTACTTGGTTGTAAATATGAGGCTATATTACATTAGGTTATTGGCAGCCCAACTGTCTCAAGGTTGGTTCTTTTTCCTGTGTTAGCATCTTGGCCAGAAAGAAAAGAATGGTTAGAATTTCTGCTAGCACTTAATGAATTTAATCAGCCCCTGAGGGACTTTTGATATAGCAGGGAAATTTTTTACAGAGAAACATGATTTTTATCCTTCATATTTTTCTCTTGAGAGTTGACAGAGCCTTTCCTAGCAGAGGTAACATTACCTGTGCTGAGAGAAGAGTATTAACATACCATGAGGGTAATGTTAGAACAAAAAGAACACATCCCTGTGGCCTTACATTAAAATGTTTCTGTGTCTGTGGTTCTGAATTCAATTTAAATTGCTACCAAGAAAACACACTACTGCCTGAAAATGTACAATTCAATTTTTTGTCCTTTTATTATTTATGATTTTTTTTTCCTTTAGACCATAGTGTTTGTTCTTTTTTAACTTTGGTTTTGTCTTTGCAAATTAAATTCATAGTCTGGGAATATAGAAGATGATTGAGTTATTCATGTAGTATCTTATAAATTGTAACATTAAGCAGAAACTTTTCATCTTAATTATGAAAAAGGCTTTATGAATTGTGTCATTTGACCCAGTTGCTATCATATCCTTTTCTTTATGGATAATGAAAAGGATTATGCTATGGTGAATGGGTTGGAACAACAGGAAACTTTGGGGTCATCTTTTCTTTCAGTAAGTAGATAGGGATCAGACTATATGTCAGAATCTATATTAAGGTCTAATGATATGGCAGCAAATAAAGTATATATGTACCCTTGACTTTGAGTTTGCTGTATCATAGGGATGGCAAGTAATAAACAAAATACTGATTGTATTAGGTGCTATGAACTAAATGAAGAGAATGCAATGATAAACAAGTTATTGAATGAAAGAAAAGACATTGATGAAATAAATTGAAGATGATGTCACAAATGGAAAGATAATCCATGCTCCTGGTTGGAAGAATTGATATTATTAAATGCCCACACTATCCAGAACAATTTACAGATTTAATGCAATTCATATAAAAATACCAACAGCATTTTTCACAGAGCTAGACAAACAATCCTAAAATTTGTATGGAACCACAAAAGACACCAAGTGGCCAAAGCAATATTGAAAAAGAAGAACAAAGCTGGAGGCATCACAATTCTGGACTTCAACTACTATTACAAATCAGTAGTAATCAAACAGTATAGTACTGACACAGAAATACACACATAGATCAGTGGAACATAATAGAAAACCTAGAAATAAACCCACATTTATATATGGTCGATTAATCTTCGACAAAGTAGGGAAGAACATCCAACGGGAAAGACTGCGTCTTCAACAAATGGTGCTGGGGAAACTGGAACGCTGCATGCAAAAGAATGAAGCTGGACCACTTTCTTACACCATATACAATAACAAACTCGTAATGAATTAAAGACCTAAATGTGAGACCTGAAGCCATAAAACTCCTAGAAGAAAACACAGGTAGTAATTTCTTTGACACTGGATTTAGCAACATTGTTCTCAATATGTGTACTCAGGCAAGGGAAGCAAAACCAAAAATAACCTATTGGGAATAAATGAAATAAAAACTTTCATACAGTGAAACCATCAACAAAACAAAAAGACAACATACCTAATGGGAAGAGATATATGCAAATGATATATCTGATAAGGGGTTGGTATCCAAAATATATAAAGAATTCATACAACTCAACACCAAGACAACAAATAAACCAATTAAAATATGGGCAGAGGACCCAAATAGACCTTTTTCCAAAGAAGGCATATAGATGGCCAAGCAGGTATATGAAAAGGTGCTTTGCATCGCTAATCCTCAGGCAAATGTAAATCAAGACCACAAGGTATCCCCTGACCCCTATCAGAATGGTTAGAATCAAAAAGACAAGAAATAACAAGCATTAGTGAGGATGTATAGAAAAAGGAGCCTTCATGCACTGTTGCTAAGAATGTAAATTGGTACAGTCACTGTGAAAAATAGCACAGAGTTTTCTCAAAAAATTAAAAATAGAAATACCCTATGATCCAGTAATTTCATTGCTGGGTGTTTACTCAAAGAAAACAAAAGCACTAATTTGAAAAGATATATGCACCCCTATGTTCATTGCGCCATTATTTATAATAGCAAAGATGTGGAAGCCACCCAAGTATCCATCAATACATGAATAGAAAAGAAGATGTGTATACACACACAACTCACTCACTCACTCTCTCTCTCTCTCTCTCTCTCTGCCATAAAAAAGAAGGATATCTTACCATTTGCAACATCATGGATGGACATAGAGGGTAAGCTAATAAATAAGTCAGAGAAAGACACATACCATATAATTTCTCTTATTTGTAAAACAAAACAAATGAATAAACAAAAAGCAGAATCAAAGCAACAAATACAGAGAAGAAACTGATGGTTGCCAGAGGGGAGGGCACCGGCGGGGGATGAACAAAATAGGTGAAGAGTATGGGTAGGTACAGGTTTCTAGTTACAGAATGATAAGTCTTGGGATAAATGCTGCAGCAAAGGGAATACAGTCAGTGGTATTGTAATTGTGTTGTGTGGTGAGATACTAACTGTACAAGTCGTGAACATAGCATAATGTTTAGGCTTGTCACATCACTATTTTGTACTCCTGAAACTAATGTAACATTGTATGCGCACTATACTGTGTGTGGGGCGGGGGTGGGGGGGATAAAGTGGGGAAAAAAGATTGCATGGATTATAGTTCTACATCACTACTAACATTTTGTGTGACCTGGAGAGACTAATTTGATGAATGGATATCATTTCTTTCCTTTCCCCTTCCCCTTTTCTCTTTGTTTCTTTGTTTCTTGGTGAATTGACTTTTTGATCATTATGGAATTTTCTCTTTTTGTTCTCAATTGTGGTTTTGGACATAATATTTATTTTATATGATTTTAACATGACTATACTCCTATATATAAATTATCATTTGCCTGGAAATGATACTTCTACTTTGTTCCTTATGTGTCATTTTAGGTGAGTCTCCAGTTAATAGCATTCAGGTATATTTTACCATTTGATTTTTTTCCTGCTTTTATCAAGGGATTTGAATTTTTTATATATTTTTTAATGTTGAAATATTTTAACATTTTTTAATATCTAATTTTATGTTACTTTTTTGGTTGTTTCTGCATATTTCTTCTTTCCTACATTCTTAAGGACTGTTTTTTGTTATTCCACTCTTCTTTCCTCTTTTTTTGCATTTTTCACTCTATGTCTATTTCTAATAAGTTCCCTAAATTTTTAATTTAGCAATGCTGAATTTAAAATCATTCTTAAATAAAACCAAAATTGTTTAACTGTAATCATACCACCCAAAGTTGTAAGTTATTGTTGTATAGATAAATGTAGTATTCAATTATATTTCATTTTCTTTGAATTAGTAGTTATTATGTTCAATATGGTCAAAAATTAACTTACACATATTTTCCTATATATTGTACCAATTTATTGTTGCACATTGCTACCAGCATCCCCCTTCCTTTGAGTTCAAGTTCCTTTTAAGATATCCATTAAATAGTTCTTTTATCAGGTTTTCTTAGTGGTAAATTCTGTAATTTTACCATGAAATATTATTCTTTACCATTATTACTGAATAATATACAAAGTTTGCAATTGCTAGTTGACAATTTTTCTTCTCAGTACTTTGAAGGTATTGTTCCATTGTTTCAACTTTTTATTACTGTAGATAGTTACGTTTTATGTTAGTCAAATTGATGTTCTTTTCTATGTGATCTGTTTTTCTGTGTGTGCTTTTAAGACTTTCTCTTTGTGTTTGGAGTTTTGCAGTTTCACTATTCATTTATTTTTAATTTTTCTTAAGTAATACTCTACTTTCCAATCGAAGACACATTTCTTTTTTTTTTTTTTTTTTTGGTCTATTTACTGGAATGTGGACTTATAATTTTTTTGTCTTTTACCCTTCTCTAATTATCTAATCACACATATTTTGCACTGTTTATCCCATCCTTAACTCCTTTCATATTTCTTATTTCTGTACATCTCCCTTTTGCATTCTGGGAAAATTCTTGAGATTCCTCCTCCAAGTTTTAAATTCCTTCTTCATCATTGTCTACCCTGCCATTTAACTTTTTCTATCAATGAAGATAGCTAGTTTATGCTCCATTTGCAGACAACCCCAAGTCTCATGGGCTAAAACAACGTTTATTTCTCCCCCATGTTACATGACCAATGCAAGTTAACAGGCAATATCTCTTTATTATAATTACTCAGGGAATCATATTGATGGATTTGGTATTGGGGAATGCTTTCCTGATTAGTGAGGCAATTTAAGAAAATCTGTAGGATCATGAACTAGATCTGAGAGGTTCTTCCCAGGATCTACACATCATTTTTGCTCACATTTCTTTGAAAAAAGAATTCTCATGGCTGTGGGTGACTACAAAGAGGGCAGAAAATATAATCTTAACATGTGCCTGGACATAAAGGAGAACCAGAATATTTGTGAAAAGCACTTTACTGCAACCCTAAATGTTCACTGTGATTTAAAAATTTTTACTGTACTATTTAAAAAATTTCTATAAGTTCCATTTAGGTTTTCTTTCTGGTTCTGTTTTTAGTCATAATATTCTATTCTTTTTATTATGGGTTCACTTCTTCTATGTCTGTAATCATTTTAACCAATTTTATTTTCTATTGAAGTTTATCAGTTTGTATTATTTTGAGTGATTTTCTTGCATATTCTTTTTAATGTGCCAGCATATTCTTTTGGGTGATAGTTTCTTTTTTCTCATATAATTTGTAATTTTCTATTTTGAGCTCACATTAGATTTTTCTTCCTGTGAGAATGCTTTGTTCCCTGTGTTGTAAAAAGCATGATCTAAGAAGTGGCTTTGCTTTGCTTTTACCAAGGCCCTGGAATTTAAAGAGTCCTATACCATTTCTTGTGTTAATGTTCTATGTTTCATGAATATTATACATTTAGATCATAAACTCAGGTTTGACAAACACTTGAGGTTACAATTTCTTGTAGAGGGCACATTGACCCCAGGGCAGAGTGTAAGATTTCCTACTAGTTCTTGAGACCGTTTTACATACCTTTTTTTTTTTTTTTTTAGTTTGCACTTAATTTATGGGGTCCATATTTTATTTACAACTTTCAGTTCTATTTCTCTGTGGCCCACTGTCTAATGTGGCATTAGTACCTGGTGTACCACTTCTTGAACCAATAGCAAGGACCAGTGTGACTCTGAACTACCCCCACAGTAATGGAAACTTACTGTTTCTTTAATCTTTGATTCCTCTGCTCCTTTATGATATCTTCAGGATTCTGTTTCATTTCTGTAAGCTTAGCAGAGTTTTAAAAATACATTGTTTTGGTTATATTTTATTCATTTTTTTGTCTGTGTTTATAGGTGGGCATTGGTCTGCATGAGCCAAGTCCACAGTGTTTTTAAAACTGGTAGTTTCTAGAATCAACTTTCTGCTCTGTAACAAACATATTCAAATTATGTTTTCCACAGTGCTGTTCTGACTCTGTGACACATCTCTCTAAATTAACTATTAGGAAGAAAAAACAGATGAAATGTCCAGTCTTCTGTTTTGTTTTCTACTTCAGTATTAACCAAATGTGTGGTGTTACAGAAATTATTAAACTTTGTTGGGCTTAAGTTTTCCCATGTATAAAACAAAAAGTTGAGATTCGATGACTTAGATAAATGGATTCTCTTTTCAGCTAAACAAGTTTAGAACAGACATGTTTTTAGGCAAGACCCTCCTTCATTTCTGGTATTCTAATTTTAATTATTTGATTATTTCTAGCTAATTTATTTTTAACATGTTACTGAAAAATTATGTCTTGGCTCCATTTAGTTTGTGATATTTTATAAGTAACTAAAGGACCATCACTCTGTAGGTTAAATCTATGGATTGGTTGAAATTAGTTTGCTATTATAAAGGTCTCCGGAGGTGACATTAACATAAAGCATTTGTTGATTGCTATAGTATACTTTTTCAAGAGACCTTCCAGAGTAAGCCTGTGTTATTTCTATCATCATACAAAAAGAAAGAAAATAGGGTACATTTTTATCTGGCCATGTTTAAACTAAGACATATGGTAGCTTGTGAAAATTGCAAAACAAAGTCATTAGAATATTTAGTACCGAATCACCCTTCTAATTGTGCATGTAGTGAAGGTACCCAGTTCACCCAAAACAGTCTTTAGAGTCTCCTATCTAAAAGTGGTCCCCAAACTATAGACTCTCAGGATTTGAGTGTTGCATTCAAAGATGTGCTGACAGATATTATCCAAAGGCCAATGAATTGCTGTCAGTTTCATTTTAGCCACATAAATTTTAAGGAAAAAGTAAAGATGATACATGGATCTGAAGATTGTACAGAGAATTTATTGAAAACCCAGGCTTGCAAGGACCAATAGACTGTCTGCAAACTGTTAGCATTACTCTGATTTCACAGACAAAGGGACTGGGATAATATTACCCGGTGGAGACATTCACATACAAAGTGGAATAAGATTTCAGATGGTGTGCTGATGGTCCAATATAATGCACCAAGTACATTGAAACAAACAACCAGAAACAAGCTAGAGAAATTTGAGAAGCTTAAACTTGGGGATCTGTGCAGAGAAATTGAAAGGAACAACAGTCGACTTTATCTGCAAATGATGAAATCTCTTGCAACAGGAGGACGTGAACATATGTCTGGTAGGGGCAGGGCTTAGAAGAATTAGAGAAATCTGCGTTTTCCATTATGATCTATTTTGAAGTGAGACAGACTCTGTCTAAAAAGTCAAGGACTGAATGTGCCTTAGAGAAATGGTTGTGGTTATTTTACCTTTTAATCCACCTTTGAAATAAAAGATTAGAGGTAAGATAAAAGCTATCTGGATCCTTGCTGGAAGAATGAAGCTTTTAAAGGAGAGCCATAATTACAGCTATCTTCAAAGTTGGTGTATGCCAAGTCTTAGGGAAGTGCAGGATTAATCTTGTTGATAATGACAGAACCTAAGGTATCCCCAGCAGTGGTTCTTAAGGGCTTGAAAACCAAGGATTTGGAGAGCAGGTGGTTGGACACAGCTGCTGAATAATCCTCTTAACCTCATCTGTACTTCACAGGGAGAAAAATAGCAGGAAAATAAAAACCTCTACCAAGTGGTTGATAGCAGTGAAGTAAAAGGAGCATCAAAAGTATACAAGGGCAAATTTGTTCTCATGCTAATAATTTTGAACAAAAGAAGCAGTTGCTGTAGAGAGGTGTGTACTATTATCAACTAAAGACATAATAAGTATGCCTAAATAAAGAATAAAACCGAGTAGGATTCTGAGAGTAGTAATTTCTTCAAGCACTTCTCAAGCTATTATTCACTGAGGACATAAATCCTTCTTAATATCTTGTCATTAATTTTTTGTTCATGAAATAGCTAGAAACGAATAGCTCTCAGTCAATATTTGACTTATAAATTAACTTAAAATTGACTTATAAATTGAACTTAATCAAAAACTATATGTCTCTTCTAAAAAAAAACCAAACAAACTATATGTGTCCCTATCCAACAAAAAATTAATCAAGGCAAATGTAACAGAAAAATGGGAAGCAAAGCAGGCACATGGCACCAGACTTTATGGAAGAGATAAAACTTCAATCATTAAGCCATTGACTTTCCTAGAATATTGTAGCAGTGACCAACTAGTCCTGATTAATCCTCCCTTTCCTTCAAAGCATGATGGAGCCTAAAAAGAAATGGACTAATATATACTTGTGTTTTTATGCACTAAAATAGTTCCATATCTTAGTAATCCTGGTTTTAAAAGTTCCTATATTGAGTTTACTTCAAACATGTTGATTTTTGATGCTCAAGTTCTGTTTATTATGTGGGGAACCATACAGTATAACTCCTACCATGAATGCTAGATCATTTAGTGATCAAACTGGAAAGAGTAAACTCATAGAACACAAGAAGTAAAAAGGGCCCCAAGTAACATCCTGACCAGAAATTTTATCTTATGGTTGGGGAAATTGAGGCTCAGAAATGTTTAATGACTTGTCCAGAAGCACATGCTCACACAGAAGTCTCGATATTCATTCAGATGTATGTTTTCTGCCCAATGCTGGGAAGTCTTATTCATGTGGATAGTGAGAATTTACTTCCCCACACTTTTTCCGTCCTTCAAGGAGAGAAGGAAGATGACCTTCCCTTAAAGACTTCAATGACATTGAGTTATAGTCAACAGAAACAGGACCGTTTATATGCTTTAAAACATAAAGCAGTTCTCACTTGATGATGATGATGATGTTAACGGCTTACATATTTTGAGTACCTATGAGGTGACAGGCACTTTCCTAATCCTTATAAACATATTTTCTTTAAAATTTATAATCTTTGGGGTGCCTGGGTGGTTCAGTCGGTTAAGCGTCTGACTTTGGCTCAGGTCATGATCTCATGGTTCGTGGGTTCGAGCCCCGCATCAGGCTTTGTGCTGACAGCTCGGAGCCTGGAGCCTGGAGCCTGTATTGGATTCTGTGTCCCCCCTCTCTCTTTGCCCCTCCCCTGCTCTTGCTGTGTCTCACTCTGTCTCTAAAAAAGAAATAATTATTAAAAAAATTAAACTTATCGTACCCACAGATAGGTTCTAACATTTGATAAAAAATCTGAAGTTCAGAGTGGTTAAATAAGTTTCTCATTATCTCATAGTAAGTCTCTGGCAGAGGTGGGATTTAGTCTCAGTTCCATCTCAATACTAGGGCCAGGATTCATAATCACTGTTCATACTCCTACAGGTGGGCAGAAACTCAGTGTTCTTAAACCTTAAGTGCCAATTAAGGGATTGTATACATAGGGTTCAAGAGGAACACCCACGAGGATGATGTCAGAGTAGCTTGTTGCACCCCAAACTCTTACCTTCCACAAGGTGGTAAAGTACTAATGGGGACTTTGTGTTTGAAAATCTGATATTAACAGGAGACAGTTGTGCTGAGCTGCTCTCGGCTGGCACTGCAGAGAAATCACACTTGGCTGCAAAGAAGCTGTTGATTGCTTACACAGGTTTCTGTGGTATGCCAGCAATTCTTGCCAACCTGCTCTTCCTTATCAAAGAGCCAGTAGCTCCAAGTGAGGTGAGAATCCCACTTGACAAGCAGACATAAGCCATTTGGGGAAAATACAAATTAAAAGGCTCCAAGATAGAAATAGAAGCATTAGCAGCAGGAAGTATCTTGGGGATACATTGTGTCAGATTACATAGGGGAGTTGGGAGAATAAGTGAGTCACAGCCTCCCAGTAGATAAACCCTGCTGTGTCTAGTTGGGCAGCCTCAGAAGCTGTATTTGCTATATAAAGGTGCCAGCGCTGCTTGAAATGCCCCCAAGCTAGCATCTGCTTAGTAACATCTTTGAATAATGCACAGTTTGCCTGTTTTTCAGGTCGCTTTAGCATTTGTTCTAACTTCTGACCTGTGAGTCAAAGCATTATCATGGAATTTTATCCATGTTTAAGGGTAGGAACACAGAAATGTACACGTTTTGCCTTAATATCACCCATTAATCCAGTCGATGAAGCTAAAACTAAAATGTTGACTTCAAAGAGTTTCAGTCTTTAAAAATAGCATAAATATGGAGTCAGGGGGCACATTTGATCAATGTCTTAGCCAAGAAATCTCATTTGTGAGATACAGAAACTAGACCACGCAAAAAGTTTACTGGTAGAATGGAAGAAATCTCACAGTACCTCCAACTCGAGTGCACAGCTGTGCTGACCTCAGGACAGACAGGTCAGGTACAAAGGTGTTACCTTTCTGTATTTCAAGGACCAGGAAGTCACTCAGTGCCTGTGCTCTCACTCTTTCTCTTGTGCTTTCTCTCCCTCCCCTGACCCCCAGCTTCAGTCTTCCTCCCTCCCTCCCTCTTTCTCCCCTCCCCTTTAGTCTTCCTCCCTCCCTGTCTCTCTCTCTTTCTCTCTGCCATGCTGTTTTCTTTTCTTTTCTTTTTGCAGATACTTCTTCCTGCATCAGTATGTAGTCAGGTAAAATTGGTTGTCCTAGCTCTGAATTAACATAACTCATTGGCTCCCTTGTTCACGTCTAGTTTAGTCACTGTGTCCTACTGAGAACTTCCACAAAAAGATAAATATGCCTGTTCCAGTCACTTTGTGTTGCAAGGAGACACCAAAACTTCGATTTAGGCTTGACTGTGGCAATTGTATGCTTCTGAGAGAAAGGGCTCTAGGCTTCTTATACAACTCAAAGCTTTCTTTTATTCAGCAAATTGTTGTGAATGTTCAGTTCTGATCTAGTTTAAATTCCAGTGAGAGCAGGGCTTATCCCTGGTTCATGTATAATATGAATACCTAACACCAGAGGAACCACTTCCTCCTTGCCTCCTAGAACTGCCCTCAGTGGTTGCCTGTGTGCTTTTCATCTTGTTTCAGTCACTGCTTCTTGACTGCTCATCTCGAATCAAAGAAAATTTAATACAAGGCTCGGGGATTCCATTTCCTATTAATAATTTACGCTATTCCCAGCTACTGGTGAGGGGACAGATAGGGTGGTTACCAGCTCTGGTCAAAAAGTCATTACAGGCAAAGTGCTTCACAGCTTAAAAAAATGGGGGAGGATGTAGATTCTCTTCTTTGACTTTGCTTGTGTTGTATTGGGATTCTCACACAGAGTCATAACACTGAGGCTTTTCTTTCCAGGAAGCAACCTTAGTTCGTGTCGGCACCGCTCAGTTGGGTTCGTACCCAAAGAACTGAACCCCAAATGCCACATGGCATAGTTTTTTATGTATTTCTTACTTCTTTGCCTCCCATATACAATGATACACAAACATGTAGTCTGATTAAGTGGTTTTATGTTATAAGGTCATGAGGGATGTTGTCACATATGCATATAACAAGGTTGCCTTGAGGTTTTTTTCTTTTTTTTCTTTCCTTAGGGAGGGGACCCTACTACAGTGTGTGTGCTTGTGTGTCATATCTAGCTCTTAACTAAGTCAGCAGAGTAAATTTTTGCAAGAGACATTTGAATACAGTTGAAGACTTGCATATTTTTGCTAGAAATTCCAAGACTGTCAACACAATCAGATTTATGCAGGCTATATGGCATGGTGCCTATTTATTATTACAACCTGATGTCTAGACCAGTATTTATCAAACTTAAATGTGCTCACAGATCACTTAGGAATCATGTTAAAAATGCAAACGGTGCCCCAGTAAGCCTGGGTAGGGTGGGAAAGTTTGCTTTTCTAACAGGTTTAATGTTATCCTGGTGTTACCGATCCACAGACTGTGCTTTGAGTAGCAATGACATTAAGATTTTGTTTTTACATGCAGACTTACTAGATTTTTCAGAACAAAAGAGAATATGCTAACTTGTTATTGTGGACCTGAACAAAATGAATTTAAGTGTAGTGAGGTAACTTGCTTAAGGACAATCTGGTTTGTAGCACTGCTGGAATTAAATACTGAATTCTGTTGATTCTCCCAACCTCAGAGACTTACATATTTATTGTGTTGATTCCTTGCTCTTCTGTTCACTTCAGTAAAAATACTGCATAGATAGCTTTAATTCATCATCACTGTCTGGTTTTCAGCTTGAGCAGGTACTTTAAACGTAAACATACACACAGAAAGACAGATTTATCTATTTATCAGCCAGACTTTTCAAAGCAAAGCCTAGGATGCAGATAGATTGTTGATTGATACTAAAATTTTGACAGCTGGGAGTATATTTTCAGAAACCAAATGAGTAACTTGGGCTAAAGGGAACTCATCAGAATAAAACTCAGATATATTAAGGACCTTTCTAGTGAGCAGACTATGTCCTTTCTCAATGCAAACCTAAATAGCCTGTAATTTCAGTTATATGATCCTGCAACATGTAGTTTAGCTTTGAATAACTACTTTAAATAGCCATCATCTTCTTAATCCTTTATGTGTCTGGTATCGTGCTTTAACATCTGTAAATTTAAAATACTGCGATACTGAAAGGATACGGAGTTTATCCTGTTTTACTTAGGGGGTTTTAAAATAACTACAGCTACTTTTGTGTCATAAAATGCCTGATTTCTACACTTAGCATTTGATCTATAGACCTACTGTGTAACATGATCACTGTTTGGGAACATCTGTTTATCCCACATGTAATATTCTTATTTAATGTGAATGAAGGAAAGTCTTTGGTGGTAAAATCATTTCTTTGGGTTTCTAATAGTTTTTATAAGTTTGATCTTTGGGATACTTGTCAAAAAGAATAGAATATTTTTGTCTATTCAAGATGGTTGTCATGGTTCACTTAATAGTCTAAGGAGCATTATGTCTTGGGAGTTGTATAACCTTGGCCAGGCTTACCATTTGAGCCTCAGCCTTTGTACTTAAAGCCATGGCACTTGGTAATGTCTAGCTTACCGGGTAATATGGATGAAGTCACAGCATATTTAAAATTATTTAACCAGCTTTTGGCATATTAAGTACACAGCAGATATTCTTTTCTTCTCATTCCCTGAACATTTAATATCTCTAGGAACATGCTATAGCCAAATGATAATTCTCTTTATTTACCTCTGGCACCTACAATACTCTTGGATAAGTGAAATAAGTTTTAATTATAACCGAAACTGCACAATTAATAGTGTTAACTTGCTGTGGGAAAAATAAAAGAAACATAATTTCTAGAACCAGTTAAAAATGATTGTCGATGACATACTATTTCAGTTTTCCCACACCATTGCTTCCCCTGTTAGCATGTGTAAGTGAGAGCTAATGGTAAATAATGGTAACACAAATCAGAACTAAAGTACACAGTCATCTTTTATCAAGCAGCTGCAATGCTATTATTAATATCAATTTATTGGTTATATGTAATGAACTAATGTGTTGTAGTTTTGTTTGTGTTTTGTAGGAATCTTGTGTTTTTTTTTTATCCTGGTATAGTTACTTGATCAGGGAGTGCAAGTCCTTGTTATAAAAGACAAGAGCATATGCAGAGTGAAAAATTATGGCTGATCCACGCATAGATCATATGTGCAAAACAGTGCATTTTTCTCTTTCACATTTATGTGAGCTCTAAGGAGCTCTATCTTTCAGTTGCAGTCAGATGTCACTGGTAGGTTTATGAATATGTCATATTTGCATCAAATCATTTAATCATTCTGGACTTTTTCACCCCATCCAAGTCATCTTCTCTGAGTAAAATATGGTAAATATTTATTGGCAAGATTTTAATTAGCCAATGGCAGCTTTCAGATACAATGGAACTATAACTTTATAAGGTTCTTTGCTACATATGTACAACAGTCAGGTTTGCATCACAGGTTTGCAGTTTACAGATAGAGTCAACTCAGTTGTTATATCAGGCTTACTGTTTGGTTGGAGAGAACTGAATACAATTGTGTAATTATCACATTGTATAATGATAGTTCATATGTATAGTGTGCATTGTAATGCATTATAATGTATGACACCTCCATGTTTACTTAGAAACCCCTCTCTGAGAAATTGCAGGGATGCATGTTACTAGCAACTTAGGTGCTATAGTTCTTGATGGATGTTAAACAAACATCAAGGGAGTTTTATTATTATGATAAATTGTATATAGCAATGATCATTTTCTACATTAAGGATGAGGTGAATCCAAACTAGCATGTGCCTAACTTAAATCATGTATGTTTGATAGTTCATTTACTTAATCACTGTCTTGTTAAGCAGATACTTGGGAATTTTTCCAAAATTATAGTACTATGCAACATACTGTTAAACACATAACCTGACTTAAGGGAATGAATAGAGCAGAGTGAAAACCAAGTGAACAGATCATCTCTGTATATTGTAACTTAGATCTTTCCTATGTAGCACAGAGTTTATGGGAACCTTCACAGTGTGGTTGATTGGAACAAGATGGTGAAGAGCAGGTAGGTGGATTATAAGATACAGGGCACTTCAGGCAGATGACCCATGTATACAATAATTAATGTTTAATATGTATTGCCTTGGTTTTAGCAATAAAATATATTTTTCTCTCTATTTAAATAATGTTTTGGGAATCTTTCAAGCTGTCTTTTTCCTTTCCCTTCTTCCTAAACAATTCTGTTTCTTTTTTCATTGAAATGAAAATACTGAAAAAAAAAATACATATATAATTATCCCAGTATTTTAATCTTCTGTGTTTCCTCAATGAAATGTGAATGCAATTCCATCTTGCATAATGCTGAAAATAGACTTAAAAAAATCCCTAAATGTTCGACATTTACTTTTCCTGAAAGCCTGGAATGATTCCTGCTGGAATGATTAGTTACAGTGCTGATAGTTATGAATGTTTACTGGGGCTGGGTGGTGGGGATTGCATAAGGTGTTGTTGCTTTTATTAACCAGCTCATAATGTTGATAAAGAAATGACTTTACCATGGCCATGATATAGTGTGAGACACAATACATGATGAAGTGTTAAAACCTTGAAAATGGAGAGATTCTTCTTTAAACACAATAAGACTTTGTTTGTGTCTCTTTTATTGTATACCTGTATTAATCCTGCCCACCTAGGTTGGCCACACAAAGAGAGCAAAGACTGTTTTATTATAGATACTCTATATCTGTGGCATTCAACAAGGGACAGTTTTGTCACCCAAGAAACATTTGGCAATGTCTGGGCATGCTTTTAGTTGTCACAACTCGGGAGTGGGTGCTAGTATTTAATGGCTGGAACCAGCAATAATGGTAAACATCCTACATTGCACAAGATAGCCTCTACCACTGAGAATTATTAGCCTAAAATGTCAGTTTGGTCAAGATAGGGAATCCCTGCTGTGTATCATATTCTTAAGTTGTTCTTGTTAACTCATACATTTATGCCTCATTATAAAGGGGAAATTAGTTATCTAGTATTTATGCAACCATGTTGGTATAAGAGCTGAGTAGTTAGGTTGGAAATGACATGCTCTGTATAAAACAAAACTATTTATCCAATAAAATATTTTCAATAAAATAACTGAAGAGATAGGTTCTTATTTAGTCTTGTGTGATTATGGTATTAGTGACTTCATTCAGTAATGTATATTAAACATTAACCTTACTGATAGGACTGGGGATCTTTCAGGGAACAGCATAGACACAGATAGTGCTTTCATTAGATCTATAATTTTATAGGTCTAAGAGAGATGTTGGATAAATATATAAATGCATATTCAATTTATAATTTAGATGAATGTCTTAAGCAGACACACAAGATGATCAAAGAACTATAGGAGCATCTGAGAAAAGTCTAGTAAAAATTCCCATTTAAGTAGATAAAGAGAAAGAGTAAGAGTTGACCTGGCCAAGGAAGAATTCCAGGCAAAATGAAGAGCATAGGCGAAGGTATAGAGGTAGAAAGAGAATGTTGCATTCCAAGAACAGTAAGGTGTCAAATATGACCAATGTGACAGTTAAGGAGAGTGCCTTGAGAATTGGGCAAGGCCCAAATCTACCTAGGTAGGATCTATAATCCATGTAAAGAGTTCATAACTTTATTCTAAATATAAGATTAGACTTTGAGACTTTAAGCAGAGGAGTGACTATGGTAAGATTTACACTTAAAGTCTAGGTAAGACAGCTAGAGTCATTATATTCCAAGTTCCTACAGGAGCATATCTATAATATCTTAAAGATGAAAAGTGCTGTGGGTATCTATATTGGAACCACCCAAGGGTAGCTTACTCTCTCATATGTAAAATGCCCAAATATCCCCATTCTACACTCTTCCTTAGTGAACCAGGTTTGTTTTGTTTTGTTTTGTCAAGTTGTAGAAAGACATCACTATTGTGTTAGTGAAGGAAGCAAGCCCAGCATTTTTCAGATGTCTTCTCTGTAACAGGGGCCAGAATGGAAGAAACCTAACATGTATGGGTTATTTACCAAGTGCCACTTTTAGGTTAAGCATGTCACATCTCTTCTTCCTCCAAGGCAAGTGCTGTTTTCCTCATCAGAAAAACTACATCTCCAGACGCCTGGTGGCTCAGTCAGGAGAACATAAGACTCTTGAACTCAGGATTGTAGGTTCAAACCCCATGTTGGGTGCAAAGATTACTTAAAATAAAAATAAAACCTTTAAAAACAAAAAAAGGAAACCACATCTCGGAAATGTTAAAGAACCCTACTAGTTTAAGACCCCTTAGGTAAATGTGATGAAAACTAATTTCTCTGTCTCTTAAACCTATACTTTTTTCCCCCTGCAACATATAGGAGATAAGTGATTTATATGTTCTGTTTTTAAGCGTTACAATAACCATGTGAAGTGGCTGTTATTTTGCCCTTATTTTTTATATGTGGAACCTATCCAGGGTGTCTTGGTTAATAAATTTTGGGAAATGGCAGTTTAGATCAAGATCTGACTCCAGAACCCTATTCTCTTTTTGCTGAACACTGTTGCTGTCTCCAAACATCATCAAAGTCTAATATCTTTCCTCTTTTTATAGACTTCTTTCGAGATAGAGAATAACTGGTCAGCATCCTCTTAAGAGAGACTTTGTTATAATTTAAAGTCATCTTCAAGGTAGTATTGATAGCAAGCTTCATAAAGCATGGAATGTAGTAATTCTACCGACGACTGAAACAATAAATAGTAAGGTAACGCATAATCTATAGCCTTAATGTAGGTGATTTCCTACAAATAGAAAATAAATAATGCGTATTGCATATTTCCAGTTATATGATCGCTTCTTAATGATCACTGAAGAATGGAATATTTATAACAGACTAGGCAACTTTATGTTCCAGCCATCTAAGAGCCAGAGCTTTGCTTAAATGTGGTGCTATAATATTTCAATGTTACTCCTTACCCTTGTGTTGTGTGGATAACATGGCAGACTTCAACTAAATTAAGTTCGGAAGTCAGGCAGTCCTGGATTTGAACTCTCGTGCTGAAAACCCAACTGACAATGTGACTTGAGCTTTTTGATCTGCTAACCCATCTTCTATAAAATGGAAATACTTCTCTCAGAGTGGTTGCTAAGATATTTGTAACGTGCCTAGGACAGGGTCAGATAGTAAGCCAGTAAATCAGGAAGTGCCATGATATTATTATCATAGTTGCTGCACTTGTTCTTTTATTCTATTTTGTTGTTCTTCTTTCTATTTCCAGGGCCCACTAAGTGCTGGCGTGTCAGATGGGAAGGGCTGTTTACTGGAATCTTTGAGTGATGACTACAGAATTTCCATTTTCAAATCTCTAAAATGTTAGCCTGAGTTAGAGCATTTCAAAAGAACCTTCTAGCATTTTTTTTGACAATATAGCCACTCTAGATCTCTTTTAATCTGGCTGAATCCCTGGAAGACAGTTAAATAGTTATAATTCAGGCCTAGCTTAAGAAATAAAAAAGTCACTGGATAGTATATTGCCTTTTGTTTTGGAAGCTGCAAATAAAAGGAAAAATTATGCAAAATGTGATCCTATGAATCTTGGTTTCCTGGTTATTGAAAGCAGCTATTAGTTATTCCAACAAAGTTAAAGAAAAAAATTCTATTATTACTGTTTTTAAGAGAGACAATGCCATGGTGAATCTAGGCCATTGCCATGACAATACCAAGTCTTATAATTTCTTCGTGTGTATGTGTGTGTGTGTTGGCCTGCCTCTAATATACTATTTTCATAGTCCACAAAATACTATGAATAATGGTGCAATTTAACTTTGTACTGTAGACATTTTTCAAACCATTTATTTGTTGTTTGGGGATAAGGAAGTTACAATACAGTGTTTAGTATATTGTGTGCATTTCACCTTGTGGCTTAAACACATTTCTAAAATTCAATTTGGAGAGATGCTACAATGGTTATTTAGTTTAATATTATTATTTTATGATGGGAGAAAAGACTGCAAAGGGATTTAAAACAGTTGTTTTAAGTATGTTGTAAGGTAACAACATACCCAGCATGTCTTTTCTCCTCCTCAGTGTCAAGTTACCTTGCTTGGTTTAGTCTGGCATTTTCTTTCATCTGTACTTCCTCATTTGTTTCTAAGATACATCTTCCTAAAACACAGTTATTCTTAGTTACTTCTGTGGATAAAAATATTCCCCGTTACTTATAAAATAGAGTTTGATCTTGGATGTTCAGTGTTCTTCATGATCTTTCTTCACTTCACCTTTCTCCTATCTTTCCTTGTTGTGTTTCCACTGCTTTTACTTCAATAAAAGGAATCTTAAGGATGTGGAATTACATTACATTCAAATGTGTGTTTTCAAATTTACTGCCCGCTTAACGAAACAAGGAAAGAAAGAGAAGGGGTAGAGAAAAAGAGTAAAGAAGAGAGAACACAGAGTGTGGTCATTTCTGTCTTATAACCCCTTAGTGATCCTGTTTGCCAAAGCATGGCTGAGATGAGGAGTGTGAATCTGTTCTCCTAGTCCCTCTGTTCTCATGTTGTGTGAACATCCTGCCATGCCCAGTATGATTCTTAAGTTTAAATAAAAATAATTAAATTGTTTTAAAAATCTTTATTTATTTTTGAGAGAGAGACAGAGTGTGAGCAGGGGAGGAGCAGAGAGAGAGGGAGACACAGAATCCGAAGCAGGCTCCAGGTTCTGAGCTGTCAGTACAGAGCTGGACGTGGGGCTTGAACTCATGAACTGTGAGATCATGACCTGAGCCGAAGTCAGACACTCAACCAACTGAGCCACCCAGGCACCCCATAAATATAAATAATTTTATACATTGTGCCCCTTAAACACAAGTCAAAAGTCAACTAGGTATAGTGCTCTTTGGAGAAACAATGATCTATTCCAATGCTAAGGAAAAAAAAAATTTGAAAAATCTGTCTGATTTGGACCTATTGAAGGAAGCTAGAGTATGTCCATCCCCTACATGGTAACTTCTTCATGAATGAAAGTAGTTTTGATTGTATGATATTTTCAACTTATTCTTTGAGCCTTAACCCTCAACTTGACTCTATTTTCTCTACTGGAAGTCTGTCTGTGTTTGGAAAGCCTTTTCCTTTGTTGGCTATACCCTTTCATGAGAAGTAAATTTAAACGGGTGAAAAAAAATCACATCATATAATTAAGTAAGAACTCAGAAAACTAATTTAATAAATGTGTAACTTTGCGTGTAAACAAAGTCTTTTTATAAGTGATCCACAAGATATTAAACATTAGGATCTAAATTTGGGGATTTTGATCTGAAATCTATATCCTTTTTTCATTCATAATGCATTTTCCCATGTTACAGTGAAAGATGGGAGGGGTGCCCGGGTGGCTCATTCAATTAAGCGGCCAACTCTTGACTCCTGATTTGGCTCAGGTTGTGATCTGGCTGTTCATGAATTTGACCCCAGAGTCAGGCTCTGTGCTGACAACGCGGAGCCTGCTTGGGGTTCATTCTGTCTCTCTCTCTGTCTCTCTGTCTCTCTGTCTCCCTGCCTTTCTCTCTCTCTCTCTCTCTCTCTCTCTCTCTCTCTCTCTCTCTCTCTCTCCCTCCCTCTCCCTCTCAACTTCTCTCCCTCTCTCCCTCAGCCCTTCCCTTGCTCTTGTGCTCTCTCTCTCCCCAAATAAGTAAATAAACATTAAAAAAAAAAGATGCGCAACAAATTCTACCTTGATAACAATCTCTGTCTCTTCTTATAACTTGGATTCAAAGTCTTATCTTCCTGAGGTTTTATTGTCAGCATTGTTTTATGATAAAGCCTACATAATTTTAATGTCATAAATAATAATGACATAAATAATAATGACATAAATAATGTCATTTAATAAGTTGCATTCATAGATTTTAAGTTGAAAGTAGTTATGATTATCCTTAGTTTTTAGAAACACCAAATAATAAGAATATATGTACTCTACATGATGTTCCTTCAAATTTAGTATATGTGACCATCTAGCTATGTTTTCTAAAAATATTTATTCAGTATCTGTGTATATAGGGATATCTTGGTAGAAGACTAAATGACATATAATTAAAGAATAGTATTTTTTTTAATTTTTTTTAATTTAAAAAAAATTTAACATTTATTTATTTTTGAGACAGAGAGAGACAGAGCATGAACAGGGGAGGGGCAGAGAGAGAGAGAGACACAGAATCTGAAACAGGCTCCAGGCTCTGAGCTGTCAGCACAGAGCCCAACGCAGGGCTCGAACTCACGGACCATGAGATCATGACCTGAGCCGAAGTTGGACGCTTAACCAAACAAGCCACCCACGCGCCCCTGAAAGAATAGTTTTTAGCATAAAAATTAAACAAAAACAAAACCACCATAGAAAAAAGTACCATAGATTTACAGAAGAGAAATTATTGGATTTCTCAGTGTCATACTTTATTTTTCTTTGGGAAAACCTCCTGGATAGGATATGCATAATATTTAAGTTGCCTTTCCAGATTTTCTTGTAAGATATACAAAGGCAAATTATAAAGCCATATTTGAAAGCTTAAATTATCCCCCATCATATTTTTATATTATTTTCAAGAATATAAAACACAAACTACTCTTGAAAATATAACAAGCTTAAATATACTAATGTATAGTAGGTAAGCAAGGGTTGATTATCCTACTACTGGTGTAAAAATCTCACTTGCCCATGGGCTGAGTTGTTCTTTTTCTTTTTTTCATAAAATTTTTCTAATGTATATTTATTTTTGAGAGAGAGAGAGAGACAGAGTATGAGCAGGAGAGGGTCAGAGAGAGAGGGAGACAGAATTTGAAGCAGGCTCCAGGCTCTGAGCTGTCAGCACAGAGACTGATGTGGGGCTTGAACTCACGAACAGTGAGATCAGACCTGATCAGAGCTGAAGTCAGAAGCTTAACTGACTGAGCCACCCAGGAGCCCCAGTGTTCTTTTTTTTTTATCATAGTGAATCCATTGAAATTTTTTTGTCTATAATTACTAAGAATGGTCAGAGTATTTGAGCCTTTAGCCTCTTTAGCCCTACTGAGTATCATTAAATTTACCTCAGGATCCATAGTACTTATTTTCTATAGAACTTCTATAGAACTTGCAGATATGTTTAAGCAAGAACTGACTTAATGATTAACTGTGGTTTTACGATTCAGTATTTAAAAATATGCTAATATAGACACATGACCTCTTTTTCCAGCCACTTACATTGAGACTTCTTTTTCATCTGTGTTTTCAGATAGTCTGAATTTATATATATATTATATATAATTTATATATTATATATGTACATGCACATGTACATAAGTGGAGTTAAAACCACTCCTTTACTTGAACCACCCTTTTGTAACCTACTTAATCTGTAAGTTTTCCTGCTATTTATTTTGGTACTGTGCCACTATATAAGAGCTAATGGATGAGTCACCATTATTGCCAAACCTATACATTATGAAGCCTATTCTCTAATAACTTTGAATTCTACATATTATGTATGGTTACTTAAGATATAAAATATGAATGGACTGGGTTTTTTTCACATTTTCTTAAATAACAGAATTAATTGTACAGACTACAAGACTATAAGATCTTTGTATTATGAAATCACTTTTGCAATATTGAAGTGTAAGGTGGTTACTACAAAACAAGAAAACAAAATCTTCTCTGATTAACTTGCAGTCACACCTCAAGCATTATAAAATTAAAGAGGAAAATCCTACTGTTAAATTGCATGGTGAATTAAACTTTTCTCTCTGTGTTAAGCTAATCATAAGGCCAAAGTAAGGAAATATGCCAATAAAAATAGTGATTTGCTGAGTTTTAAAACATAGGCATTGTTCCCATTTCTTATGGTTTTTGGAAAGCTAGCATTTTAAACTCTTACTCAGAAAGGAGATAAAAATAATTTGATTGCCCCTGTATATATTCTAATTATACTGTTACTACTGTTCTTGTGTTAATTAAAGAAAAATCAGAGCCATTATTATTTAGCAACCTGTATTACACCCTCTAAGAATTAGGTGACAAATGCTGAAATGAAGAGTAAGAGATTCTCCAAGGAAGCCTCACCTGTGTAGGGATTAGCAAGAGGTTGCAGCAATTAGAAAAGTTACCAGAAATCAGAAATGTTTCTAATTTTCAGCAGACTGTGATGACCCCTATTACACATAATTTCATTATCCTCTGAATTTGAGCCTATGCAACAGAATGCCCAGGCTATATTAGAAACCTGATGCTTCCTTCCTCTTACTTGGAAATTAAAAAAAATGTATTTACATTTTCAAGAAAGCACAAGGTCCTTCTCTGAGGTGGAGCCCTGTCTAGCATCCCATGGTAGAAATTATAATTCTTGTCACAAATTTAAAAAAAAGAAAGAATAAATGCATTGATTTAGAACCAGCTTCCTTTTATCCACCCTAATACTTATTATTATCCAGCCTTAGTTCTTCTAAGTTAAATGATGTTTCCCTCTTGAAAATGTTTAAGTCTATGTATAATGTTGACACTGTTTTGGTACCGGGTGTAGTTGTCCATATTGGTAGTATCTTTTCACCTTTCATTTTCCACAGAGCATGTGATGTCACTGATATTGCAGCTACACAGTACCCATATACATTCTTACTGACCAAGTGCCCAGCCTTGTTTAATTGACTACCAGTGCCTTTAGTTCTAGAACATAGGAATAAGTTGTTATTGTTGCTTGGGTTTTGTTTTTTCTTTCTCCTCCTCTTCCTCCTTTTGGTCTTTACATCCTCTCTGCTCTGTTTAGCAAACACTGGATTCACAGCCTGAGGCCAGTACCTAGTACCCACCTCTAATGACCTTATGCCATAAAATACATATATGGTATTTAGTATCTTTGAAAGCACTTAATACAGGACCAATGTCAGTC
Organism: Panthera uncia; assembly: GCF_023721935.1. Lineage (NCBI taxonomy): Eukaryota > Metazoa > Chordata > Mammalia > Carnivora > Felidae > Panthera > Panthera uncia. The sequence goes on from NC_064816.1 coordinate 42,674,956, forward strand.
ATTCTGTGGTGTGCTTAAATGCATTAAAAAAACAAAAACAAAAAGCTCACTAAGAATATTATGTTGGAGAGAACCATTTGGTAACTGTGATTCTTTGATTTACTTGAAATCATAAAATGGGCATGAAAATGAGTGGCCAAAACAAAACAAAAACTAAGGTTAGAGTGTACCAGAGTCAAGTTTAATGGCATTCAAAGGAATGAAATGAGCATGTAAAAGAAGAGGGAGAGGTGTTAGAGTGATGAAATGACCCCTGCTGCTTCTGTTCCTGTTTGATCTGACAACTTTGGAAGGATAAGTGCTTAATGAGACTATTTGATTCAAAACCATTTACATATTTTTCATCAGAGAAAGTGGTTCTGTAGATTATGGAATGCTTCTCTTAATCTGAACATGGTGGTAATCTCAAAGACAGCAATCCTTTGACATTTTTAAATAAATGAATGGATTATCTGATTAATTGCTTACCAGTGTCGATGTGTTTTTATCATAGATTCAAACAGTCATAGAGTTTTAGGAGGTTTATCCTGTGTTTCTCAATTGGGAGGTGAATATAGACTATTTTCCAAAATTCATGCTGGGTACCACATCTGCCTCTTGCTGTGAAAGAGGATCAGGCAGGCATTTGTAAAGACCCAGCTTCCTTGGCAAGAGTGATGTCTGTCTGAAGGTCTGAAAAGCCATATTTAAAAACAACAAGCTAAGGCATAGAGAATGTTATTGCAGTACTTAGGGATTTCATGATTTCATATTTGTATTGACTGAGATTTCAAATCCAACTCCCTGTTTGTTCTTGAACATAATTTAGATGCAGAAATGGGAAAACATGTGGAATGGTTTCTGATCTCTTCCATATCTTGGATACTGCATTTGTGGAAGAATTGTTTGATACCTGAGTTCATTCCTTCTAGTTCTTTGTATTCTTTCCTAATGCAGCAAAACATCTTGTCATTAATCTTATCAAGCCTGCCATTGCCCTTGGTGTAAAGACCAGCATCCTCTTTATGGCTCATGGATCCCTGCATGTCTTTCAAGCCATTGTTTTATAGTATTTATCCAGGGCATTTATTACTTTTTAAGTCTATTCACATGTCACTTTTTAATAAAGCTTATACTTGACATCTTTTAAAATATTTCAGCCCTCATCTTCAATGCTCTATATCCCCTTTGCCCTTCTCCATTTTTTTCTTTTTTCCTCCTTTCCTCCAGTATTTAACAATGTGTCTGTCTTTGTATCCTAGAATATAAATACACAGAGGATACTGATTTTATTTGGTGACTGAAGTAGCTAAAATGTCTAGAAAAGTGCCTTACACATAGTAGGCTCTCAGTAAATATTTGTTAAAGGAATAAATATTTAATGAATGAATATGTTTATTTTATTATTTAATATTTACCCTTCCACTAGATCAAATGCATGAGAATGGTAAAATGATAAGTTGTTCACTTTTTGTGCTCAGATTATATCCCCAGTGTGTTGCATGTAATAGTAATGTGATACATATTTTTGAATGAATTAATTTACCGAGAAGAAGACTTGGAAGAATTTTAGTATTCACATGGCTGTTAAAATTTCCCTTTAATCCTCATGGAAGCAAAAAAGCTATCTGATGCTGACTTCCATTAAATAATTTTCTTTAGCAGGTGGTGATGTGGAGATAAGCTAAATAATCAACTGCCTGCAGTTATAGCATTTACAATACAGCAGTTGGCCAAGTCTTGTAAGCTTACAAATACCTGTATTTTCAGTGGAGAGATTAAAACCAGCATCTAATTTGTGGTATTTGGTTTAGACAAGAAGAATTTAATTTCATTTAAATAAACATCATGTTTTTTGTATAAGTGATGATGCAGGCTCTAGTAGTAAGGGTTTATGTTTCCCACTTAGAGTTAGGAAAGGTGCAGAAATGTGATCATTCTCAAAATAATCTTTTGGGAAATGCTCGTTCGGGGGTGGGTGGTAACAAGCACTTGCAGTAACCTTCTCTATCTGTCTGTCTGTCTATTTATTTTGTTAAGGACATGTGCTTTAGAGGCTTAAAACTTAAAAGACTAAAGCAATAATATGAACGAGACATAAATGGTTTTTAATTTTTGCTGAATGCACAGAAATTTGATAATTTTGTAAAGTGTTTTGAAAATAGTGGTTTTATATGATTGATCAGCTAAAAGTTCGATGAACATTGTGGCTGGAAATACGTGATAGAATACAGGATCTAAAGGGCAATAAAATATATGGCTAATTGGTACATTCTTCCTTGGTCAGCACAGGATGTGACACATACAATGCTAAAAGGTCCACAGAGGAAGTGTACCCATTCTTCAAAAACTCTAAATCAGGGACTTAATTGATATTTGACACCAGGTTCCAAGCCTTTATGTTTCTGAAAAACATGAATTTAAAAAGGCAACAATTTCAAAGGCAGTTCCACTGTCTTTCAGAGCTGGCTAACTGGCTTTCAGAGCCTGACCAGAAATGTTTTGTTTTGTTTTGTTTTGTTTTGTTTTGTTTTGTTTTGTTTTGTTTTTTAAATCTCTATCCATTTCTGGAAAAGGAGAAAACAGGTAGGAGATGACAGGAAGAGCAATTGAATAGAAGTCAGAAGATCTGGGGTGTAATGCCTGCTGGGCTATGGTAAATTGTGTGACCTTGGAGGAATCAGTTTAGTTTTAGGCTTTCTCCACCCCCACCCCCACCCATTTTTTAAGGTAGGGAGAGCATGGAGGTTAGAGGAATTCATCTCAAAGGCTCATTTAGTGATGGCACCTGTAGGAAGCAATGTTTTCTTACAGAATTTCAGAAAAACTGTGGCTTAGTTCCTGCATGGCCTGAGGAGAATCTCACTCCCTGAGGGCAGTAGCTGGTTAAAGACATAGAGACAAATGACATGACTTAATTACTCTGCTGGAAACTGTGTTTTCCTCTCTAAAATAGAAGACTGCTTTTATGTACTTCCCAGGAAGACTGATTTTTCCAGTGGAATAAAGCACATAGATGTGTTTTGTAAACACTGAAAGCCAAGATAAAAATTAGACAAATGTGGATGTCATGATTATAAGCTAAACACTCTCTGAAGTGGATACATTGCTTAGATACTGCTTGATATCTTTACAAAAAATTTTAATGTTTATTTATTTAGTGAGAGCGCTAATGGGGGAGGGGTGGAGGGGGGTGCAGAGGATCTAAAGCCCCGATGCGGGGCTCGTACTTGGGAACCTTGAGATCATGACCTGAGCCGAAATCAGGAGTCAGGTTCTCAACCATCTGAGCCACTCAGGCGCCCCTTCCTTGATATCTTGAAGCAAGGTTTCATTTTTGTTTTTATCTACACCCTCCCTTTCCTCCAGACAAGAAGACAATTTTTAATATTAGACAAATTCTCAACTGGTATAAGCATGTATTAAAAATTTTATATCTGTTAATAGCTTCTAAGTGGGACTTTGATGTTTGGCAGCAGAATGACAAAAATAATGTTTGGTGTCTAAAACAAATACTAAGTTGTGATTTTAGAGCTTTAATAATTATATTTGGACAAATAGATTGCATGTGAATATAAGATGCGGAAGCATTTTAAAGAATTTCAGTTCTAGAAAAGCTCTTTAAAGGTCAGCCTAATTAAGGCAATGTTTTTGAACCAACATAAAGTAGATACTATTATTGGAAATTCATTGCAACAGCATAGAATGGCATTTCACTTACAGTTGAAACATTTTATGGTTAATTTGGAAAGCAAAAATGATCTTTTTTGGGGTTCCTGATCTCTGACTTAAATGACATTTTAATCAATAATAATGATTCCTCTGCTATGATTAGCAGAACTTTATTCTCTAGGATGTGTGGCACGAATAATTAAGCAGCTCTTTTTCAGCACCCCTAAAGGAAAGGTTTCTTTTTTTCCTCTTCCTTTTTTTGTAAGTAAGTGCCTATCTAATTCAGCGAAAGAAAATGGGCTCCTGAGGCAGAAGGTGGGCATGGGCATTTATTTACAACCTCCCATCCATAGGTCATGGAATTAATTGGCCTGTGAGGTAAATCCAGGATTTGCCAACTCTGTTCCCCAGACAGAGCTTTTGTTAGTGCAGGCAAGCTGTGCACTTCAACTCTCATACGCAGAAAGAAGGGTTGTTCAGTCCTATCAGCTGCTTACATGAAGAGCTGAACTTTATCATATTGCCTGTCTCATAATACTGCCAGTTAAAGATCTGTAACTATGAAGTATTCTTCAGAGTAGGTACTTGTGAATCTGTTGTATCATCATGTAACTAGAAATCTCCAAAACTGTTGCTCACTTATCTCCTATCTGTGGATAAGGTAGAACATCACATGTTCCTTATGGGCCATTGTAAAGTGGCAAGACTTATTTGAAAAAACAAGGCTATGATTCTAATGAGAAATAATTATTGGAAGCAATAAAATATTTATGTGAGTCATTACATACGATTGACCATGAGGAAATTAAAAGTCTTAAATGCCAAAACTATCATAAATGGCATCAGAAAATATAAATGAATGTTTAAATTTTTATTTAATGATTAAAAGAAAGATCACATTTGTCATGCCCTGAGATACTAATCCAGTGTCACTGGTTGAAATATTGATAAAATAAATGAGAAAAAGATTAATGACTTTTCCAAAATACTACGTCTATATTTAGATATAATTTAGCATTTATGACATAATATATTACTTATTTTAGCCAATGCAATGATTTGATTATTGTTACATTGAGTGACATAGTTTAAAAATTGAAAAGTCCATCTGACAATATACATAAAATGTGATGTCTTAAAAACTCATTGTGCAAATCTGCTCTAGTCCAAAGAGGTTTTATGAGATCGAGTAGTAAGTTTGAAACTGATCAACCAATTGGTGACAGTAGGTGGTTTCTAGTATTTCTAAATAGATGCAGTGTCTTTTCCACAAAATAGAAATGGCTACCCACAGATAGTTTCTGAGGTATTATTTTGTGTTGCCGAGGATATCTTTTAGAGAAGTGATTTATACACAAGCTCTGGCTTTCATAAAATGCCATGCTATTTCTATTTTCCTTCATATGTCAGTCATTTTATCTTTTCCTCCTCCCTTCTTTTCTTTTGCAGCCTTTTTTTTACCTGCTCCACTCCCATACCCGTCTGCCTAATGCAGAAGGAGATGGGTCATTTTGTACATAGGAAATGTATTACAGTGGCCTTATTCTCTTCAGGGCCTTTCAATACTCAGTAATATGACTGCCTCAGCTTCTCCAGTGAAAAAAGCCACACAGGTGCATCAGTTAAGCTACAGATCCTATTCTGCCTTTTCTAGAGATAGAGGAGGCTGGGGATTGCTTAAACACAAAGTTTCTTCAATTGCTGAAAGGGACTGCCGCTGGAGCAAAATTCAACTCATCTTCCCAGGGGCCTGCCCTGTTCTGAACATCTCCAAACTAAAATGATTCTTCTTTTCTTTCTTCTTTATCAGTCTTCAATCACTGTTTTTATGTCATAAAGTGTCACCAGGTTTATGTGCCTGCCCACATTTCATAAAGTGAGAGGACATATGATAAAAATCTAAGAATAGCATCGTAAATCATCCGTGCCTCTGAATTGCTTGGAAATGTTAAATGCATTGCTTTTGGTCCAGATGTTGAACTCACCCCTTTTATACCAGCCTGACATATATCAATTGAAAAAGAAATAAGAGAAAGAGCAGCTGGTTTGACAAAACCTCTGCTGTTCACTTTCACCGTAATATTCGGTATATTTTCCATTCTTCTCTTAGTTGATTATTTATGGAAGCAAAGGTGCCTTACCTTATAGGAAAGCTATTTTCTTTTCTTTTTTAAAAAAAAGTTTATTTATTTATTTTGAGAAAGAAAGAGAGAGAGCAAGCATAGGCAGGGGAGGAGCACAGAGAGAGGAAGAGAGAATCCCAAGCAGACTTTGCATTGTCAGTGCAGAGTCCGACATGGGGCTTGATCTCAGGAACTGTGAGATCATGATCTGAGCTGAAATCAAGAGTTGGATGCTAACTGACTGAACCACCGAGGCACCCTTGGAAAGCTATTTTCTACTACTCATGAAAAATAAAAATATAACAAGTATCCATTATTGTGTTACTAAGTGACAATAGAGTGCTAATTGTTGAAGAAGGTACTGTAATTCTGGACTGTGTTGTGGGTTTCCACTATGAATTTGAAGATACCAGTTATCCATGAACCGGATAGAAAACACTTTACTGTGTGACACTCTTCTTCTTTCTCTTGAACTATTTAATTATAATAGAATAATTCTTATTGTTTGTTGCCGAATCCAAATCAGAATGTTGACCTATGCGATGTTCCTAGAAAATGCTGAATAAATATTAGTGGTGGTAGTAATGATGATGCTGATGATGTATTTAATGGTGAGAACCAAGAGTTATGGGAGCACACAGAAAGTAGATTGCCTTTCCCTTTGGGGCAGGGCAGCTATGAGCAAATCAGGAAAGGCTTCAAAGAAGTGGTAATATTTGAAGTTGAACTTTGAAGTGTAAGGGCTTATATATCACCAAGCCATCTTTGAGATAAAGTATTTCGTATGGAATAAGTGCTGTCCACAGTTGTGTTTTGTTTTGTTTTGTTTTGTTTTTAAGTCATTTTGCCTTGAGAATTCCTATCTCTCAAGTCTCACATTTTCTTAGGTTCTGTATAATTTTGTGGAAGGGGGCATGTGGCGGTAAAAATATAAATTACATGTTTAACATTTAATATGCGGTAATATTTCCAGTTTCAGTGTTTGCTGTCTCCTTTCACCTTGGTTTTGTGCTGATCATGGATTGCTTCATTATTCCACAGTGTACAGGCATTAGCTGTATTACATACAAAAAAATGACTGAGAGCTCTTACCAGTTTCTAGATGCTATAGCCAGTGATTTTTTTTTTTTAACATGAAGGTGGTATTAGTGCTGCCGATGGCACCTCTCTCTGACAGGAAGCAAATGGCTTGTATAGCACACTGTCTTTAATATAAATGCCATCTTGAACTGTGCTTCATTATACAGAGTATTAATAGAACGGCCGTATATGTGAGGCACAGTCTTTTTCTCTCTCTCTCTCTCCTTCACCCAGACACAGGTTGTTAAGTCACTGAGGGATGTGTTGTCCCTATGCACTGTTAAAGCTTTCCTCTCTGGAGATGTGATATCTTCACAGGAAAGGTCATGCAAGTTTCATTGTCTTTGCACACTAATACACAATTTTAGATTCGAGTCTCTTAAAAATAAAAAGCCACCTAAAGAAGCTAAGAAGACAGTGAAACTGAAGGTTCCCAGAACATTTATGATGTATAAGTTTGCAAAATAAAACAAAACAAATAAACAAAAAAACCAAACACAGAGTGGCTCACTTCCATGAGCATCTGACTCTTGATTTCAGCTCAGGTCATGATCTCAGGGTTGTGCGATCAAGCTGCTTAAGATTCTCCCTCTCCCCTGGGCCCTCTCCAGCTCATGTGTGCACACACACTCTCTTGCTCTGTATCTAAAAACAAAGGGCGGCGGGGGGGGGGGGGGGGGGCGGCGCCTGGGTGGCTCGTTCGGTTAAACATCTGACTTTGGCTCAGGTCATGATCTCACAATCTGGTCCATGAGTTCAAACCCCACGTTGGCTCTGTGCTGACAGCTCAGAGTTTGGAGCCTGTTCTGGAGTCTGTGTCCCCCTCTCTCTCTGATCCAACTCTGCTCATGTGCACTCGTGCTCTCTCTCTCTCTCTCAAAAATGAATAAACATTAAAAAAAATAAAAAAATAAACATCAGGCAAGCACAATGGTAGCACAGAAGAATGGGGTCTTAGAAGTATGAGTTCCTACTAGCTATTATGGTCAATGGTTTTTTACATCTTTAGTTAATTGCAAAATAAGTATGTGTATGTGTGTGTGTGTGTGTGTGTGTGTGTGTGTGTATATATATATAGTGTAAAACCTGCATGCCTCAATGTGAATTGGGCTTGTATTGTATGATTACCCATTGCATTATTTTGAGGTAAGATAAATGCATGTAATAAATTAGCCCCAAATGCATTGATTCAATAAAACAGAATTTTGTTTCTCAAGTTCCTAAAATTCGAGGGTGGTTCCATGTCCAGGACTGTGGGAGGGAGATGGTCTTCTGCTCTGCATAGTTATCCAGCGATCAAGGCAGGTGAGAGTTTTGCCTCTTTACAAAATGTTTCTGGACATTACCATTCCAGTCAGAATGAGGGAAATTACTTGGTGTGGCTTGTGAGAGGTTATGTAGCACAGGCTTTACTTCAGTTCACATTGTTTGAGAATCAGTCACATGGCCTTTTTTGGCTATGCATGACAAGCTGGAAAATATCATCTAGCTTAGGGGCCTGGATCAAGGGAAAAATGGATCTTCGTGAACAGGTAGAAATCTTTGCTACTAGCACTCATTTATTTTTTCATGTAATACATTTTGGGACAGTCCATTTGTTAAGCATTGTGCCAGGTGCTGTGTTTCTCATTTCATTGGCCTTCTCCTAGTGCATCAGAGAAACAGCTAGTTAATTTGTGTCTTACATGAGAGAAATGAATTTAAAGCTTCAGATAAAGCATATGGGGACTTGAGACTTGTGGCTTGGCTCCTTTTTCTTTTTGAAAAGGGAAGAGCTACAAATAATTCTGGTAGTGGCATTATTTTTTTCTTTTTCTGCCCTTTGAATCTTAATAAGAGGAGAATTTGCATTGTTATTAGTGTTTTGTAAGGGTGCATCTCTTTATTATTGGTTTTAGAGGAATGGAAAGTTTATACTATGGTTCAATAAAATTTTTATTATTTTTTTAAGTTTATTTATTTTGAGAGAGACAGAGATAGCATGAGTGGGAGAGGGACAGAGAGCAAGGAAAAAGAATCCCAAGCAGGCTCCACACTCCCAGCTCAGAGCCCTATACGGGGCTCAAACCCAGGAAGACTCAAGATCATGACCTGAGCCAAAACTAAGAGTCAGACGTTTAACTGACTGAACCATCCAGGCACCCCTATGGTTTGATAAATTAAAAAAAAAATTTTTTTAACGTTTTATTTATTTTTGAGACAGAAAGAGACAGAGCATGAACAGGGGAGGGTCAGCGAGAGGGAGACACAGAATCTGAAACAGGCTCCAGGCTCTGAGCTGTCAGCACAGAGCCCGACGCGGGGCTCGAACTCACGGACCGTGAGATCATGACCTGAGCCGAAGTCAGCCGCCCAACCGACTGAGCCACCCAGGCGCCCCTGGTTTGATAAATTTTTAAACGTAAAGTGCTTTATTCAGTCACCGACCATACATTAACAATTTGTATTGTCATATAGGTTATATTGTCATATAGAGCAGATGCAGCACTCCTGCTTCTCGTACTTCCCATTAATTGTCACTTTTTCTGACGCAGTAGACGTATGATGCTTGAGCCTTTAAATGGAATCATGGAATAACAACCAAAGGAGCATAAAGGATTGAGACAGTTTTTCTAGTAATCAGATCATATAGCCTGTTTCTTTTACTTTATTTCTCTATCTACCCCCCCTTTCTTTTACCTTCTCCTCCTCCTTTCTCCCTTCCCCTCCCTCTTGTCTCTCCCCTCTCCCTGTCCTCTTTCCCTTCCTCTTTCTTTCCTCCTCTTTCTTTCTTTCTTTCTTTCTTTCTTTCTTTCTTTCTTTCTTTATCTTCCTCCCTCCTTCCCTTCCTCCCTCTCTCCCTCCCTCCCTTCCCCCTCTCTCTCTCTTTACATCTCTCTATTCCTCCTTCTCTCCTTCCTTCCTACCAAATGGTTATCAATATGGGTAAAATATTTTAAGAAACATGAAGCTCTTGTGGGTTGAAGAGCAAAAAATCTTAAGGCTACACACTGTATATTTTCCTCCCACTCTGAAAACTAACCTCTGATAGTACCTTGGACAGTTAATTTTATTAATGTCGTTGACCTCATTTTCCTAATTTAAAAAGTGAGGGTATTGTATCCAGAGTTTCACAGGTCTCTTTCAGCCTTGTGACTGAAGAAGTTTAGGACAGATCCACCCCCACCTCTGCTGAATATGCTACTTTGGCATGTGGATTATTTTGAGCTGAAGGCTCTTGAGACCCTGTGGGCTCAAGAGATACTTTGTCTTTACTTAACCACACAGAAGAATCTAAATTGGAGGTCTTTCCTGGAATAAAGGATATTAGCAGAAATAAATTTTATTTGACTGACCCATCTGTATATTAGGGCAAACATCTAATTACCAAATATCTGTTCTTACTGCCCTTTGAAGTGTATTCCTTTCCTCTGAAATTCCCAACCACTAGCCTCTTCTCCTTGGTTCAGAATGGCATATATACCTCATTTTGCCTGACTGTCTTGGAATATCCATGTGTATATGGATCCCCAGTATGTGAGCCTATTAAATTTGATTTTCTTCTATTAATCTGTCTCTTACCAATTTGATTTTTAGTCCAGCTACGAGGACCCCTGAGGGGACAGGAGTTCTTGCTCCCTGACATTGCCTAATTGCTATATTAGTATTAATTGTTGGTTGGGGGTGTTAAGGTTAAGACAAATAGGTTAAGACAGATGATTCTAAAATAAAATACTGGGTGAGGAATGGGGGGGATATTATTTATTGTGAAAATCTTATCTTTGAAAACAGGCTGCTGGGATTTGCATCTCTTGTCATTACTTGATTGAGCTACGTGACCTTGGGAAAAATATATAACCTCTCTGAGGTGCAGTTTCCTCTTTACCTTAAAAAATTATAGGTTATAAGATTATCAGCATCAAAGGGTCACAGTGAGAATTTAATTAGATACTATCTGTCACACAGCATAAGTTATCGAAGAAACATTGATCATTTGAAATATCAATGTCCTTCCCTTTCCTCAGTCCATTGTGTTTTTCCTGAAGCTAGGGAAAGGAAGATGGGGTTTTCCAAAGTAACGCTTCTTTTTTTTTATGTGAAATTTGGATATCACATGAAATCATCAGTATATCACAGCCCTGGTGACAACATTAGAGTTTACATCCATGTCAGTTCCTGGATCTGTTTTTCTCTTTTGATTCTTTAAGTCATTTGGATAAAATATTAGAGAGCCCTAAGATCAGATGTTGAAGATTGGAGGCAGGAAATAGTTGAAGAAAATGAAATGAATCTGTTTTACATTTATATAGCTCTGTGGAACAGGTGAGATTTGGTATTAATTTGAATAGTAACGAAGCTTACCACTCTTGCAACACCCTATATTTTCAGAACAGTTTTCAAACTTTAGGTAGTTTATCTAAACATCACTTCAGTGGACTAAGTACACATGCTCACTTTACTCCTGTGGACATCTAGAGAGCTAGCCAATTTATATGAGTCATTTAAAACACTGACTGTTATCAAATTAAGGACATCCAGATTTGAGTTGCTGATCATGCATGCTTTGTGGTTTTTATTTGTTTATTTTTCTATTCTTAACCTATTTGACATTAGACTGAATAATTAACTCTGTCGATTTTAGTAATCCTATCTGCAAGTGAGGAGATCTGAAAGAAAGAAGGGCAGGCTAGACATGTCTTTGTAACTTTAAAGACTTCTAGCAATTTTATGATTTCTAGATTCCTGATTTATAATTGACCAGCTGCAATAGATATCATATGTGTTTCCTCTTTTTTTTATTCATTGCTGTTGTATTCTGGAGTCCTGAGTACCAATTATTTTAGAATTTTTAGAACTTTGCCTTTGTTTTCTTTTATAGAGAGAGATAGACCCCAATATTTTCTGTTTCATAGTTGGTTTCTTGGCTAGACCTGGGAAGCAGAAAATGAAAAGACCTTCTTCATTTAGGTGTCTTAGATGTTACTCACTAGTTGGGAGGTTTTGGGAACACAATTTAAACTCTTGGAACTATGCTTGTCTGTAATATGAAATTAATAAATCTGAACTATGTGGTTATTGTGAAAGTTCTGTGACATGAAAAACGTAAAATTGCTTCATGGTGTGTGAGAGTGTATGGCACATGATACATAATAGTTCTTTCTTAGTCTGTAGATTATGATGGACATTTGAAGACTTTGAGATTTATTTTATTCCAATTAAAATAAATATTTTTAAATCATTTAAAAATAATCTCCTTTAACAGAGGCTTAACTATATAGTACCATTTTGATTTTTAACTCAAGACTTCATGCACCCCTTATAAAATATTGCATATTTCAAAAAAATATATTGAGCTGGTTGGAAATAATGAGAAAACATATAGTATGGTATTTTTCACCAATACTTAGAAATTTTCCTAGCAAAGGAGCTTGTTCTGAAACCAAAAGTTCTCTTTAAAATTGTCTCCAATTTAAAAATACATATATAATTTCAAACTGGCGAGAAAGTTTATTGTTCTTTGTACAGCTTGTGGCAAAGATTATCAAAATGAGGGCACAGAGCCAGTTTCTCCTACACACAGAAAATAATGTCAGTTTGCCTATCGAGATAATATATATATGACTGTGATTTTAGCTAGAGTTAATGTTAAACCTGGACCACTCCACAGATCTTTTTAAAAAAAGATGTACCTTTATTGTCAATGGCTTAACTTTCTTTTCTTACATCTTTTGTGTTATGTTGATTTGTTTATCTGAGTTTAGATTTCTCACTTTAGGCATTGTTTACTCTTAACCATAATCAGTAAAACAGGAACACTTACTAAGTAATACTTCCTAGTCTCTAGAAGGCTTATATTGAATCTTTATCCTGTACTTTTAAGTGATTATTATTTGAGTTCGAATTACTGGTGGATTAGAACCAAAAATAAAGAATGCCTGTCTTTGCTTCTAGATTGGGTACTTTCTACAATATGTGTTTAAATAACACTAATGTGTTTCAGTTATCATCAAGTGTACAGTGCAAGAAGGATAGCATCATCTGACAAAGCTAAAAACATCTGGGTTGAAGCCAATATACACAGTTTCATTGACCACTGAAACTCTTTTTTTTTTTTTTTTTTCAACGTTTTTTATTTATTTTTGGGACAGAGAGAGACAGAGCATGAACGGGGGAGGGGCAGAGAGAGAGGGAGACACAGAATCGGAAACAGGCTCCAGGCTCCGAGCCATCAGCCCAGAGCCTGATGCGGGGCTCGAACTCACGGACCGCGAGATCGTGACCTGGCTGAAGTCGGACGCTTAACCGACTGCGCCACCCAGGCGCCCCGACCACTGAAACTCTTAATAGACCTGACATTAAGTTTGAAAGTCCAAGAAGGGAATATATTACATAGCATTTCCCAGACTTATATGATCACAGACCCGAACTCACAAGATAATGATGATCTTATCAAATTACCTATCCAGCTTATGAATCTTCTTTATAATATCCATGCCGTGTGCTTGTCCAATCTCTGTTTAAATGTCTGCAGCAATGAGTAACCACTTACTATTATGATGATGATGTTGATGACCGTGATAATGACAATACCTAAGTAGTGCTTTCTACATTTCACATTTGAGGAAACTGAGTCTTAAACTTACTTTCCTCATTTCATGTTTGAGGCACCTGAGTCTTAGAAGCAGTAGGTAAACTGTCTCAGCTAAAACAGCAGATATGGAGCCAAATCTGTATTTTGATCTGACACTACCTGGTCCCAAGCCCATGAATTAAAAAAAAAATAATAATAATGCTTATTATTTACTTTTGAGAGAGAGAGGGGCATAGTGTGAGTTGGGGAGGATTAGAGAGAGAGGGAGACACAGAATCCAAAGCAGACTCTAGGCTCCGAACTGTCAGCACAGAGCCTGAAGTGAGGCTCGAACTCATGAGTCATGAGATCAGGACCTGAACTACAGTCAAATGCTTAACCACTGAGCCACCCAAGCTCCCCACCCATGAATTTAATCATAACACTATAGTCTCTTACTATATGTATGCATACATTACAGTCATTTGGTACCTATGATTGACTATGATAGCTTAATAAAAAAATGCATTCAGATCCTTAATTCACCATTTGGAAAGTTGTTGGTTTTTGAAGTCTGGTTTGAGAATGAGAATAAAATCAGGGCTTGAGGGCAGTTGGAGTAAGATAAGGCAATGAGTTCCTAACTTAGAAACTGTCACAAGATAAGGGCTCTGTAAACATTAGCCCCAAACCATTATTATTAGCATTGTTATTAATAAAATATTGAACAAGACAATCCTAAACCTAAGCCCGGTGTCCTGAGTGACCTATGCAAGTTTGGTAATTCTTAGTACCTGGAGAGTGAGGACTAACAACCCTAAATTAAGATGCTCTAGTCCAGTAGTGTTGTGCTGCTATTCAATTCTCATCTTGCCTCTTGTAAAGTGATATAATTATTCGGAGCACATAATTTTTTTTCATTAGATTAAATCAGGTAGGGAGGAGGGGACGCCAGAGGAATTTTCTTCCTGTTTAGATTTAATGTCACAGAATGCCAGGCACAGACACATTTATTATCCTTATTTTAATGGGTTTTTTTTTCTTTTTCAATACCGTAGGTTTGGAAATCATGAGGTGGTCAAAAACATATCTAAAGTCAGAGTAACATGCGAATGTCCAGCTGAATCAAGACTGAATCAAAGGCAGTCCCATTGTGGAAATCTCCTGATGCTCTGAGAGTTATATAGGACTCACATCTGCCTTGCTGTTAGGGTAGGCTTTCAAGCAGTCTTACATACAGATACCTATTTGGCTTCCATACCAGGAACCACTCAACATATTTTTATATGTGTGCACACATGCCATTCTATGTTATATCCTTGGTTTCCAAATGGAAGGACTAAATTTTACTTTTTACCTTTTTCTGAAGTGTTTTTTTTTTTTTAGTAGCACATTGCCTTACTCTTTTTTTTTTTTTTTTTTTTAATATGAGTTACACAAAGCCCCTTTTACATTGCTGTAAGTTTGAGATCATTTGGACTGAAAGTCATTGTTGTTCCCTCGACCTTCACTCATACCCTGATTTCATGTCTGGTTTGGCTTATTACTGTAGTTTCCAAACTGGTCTCTTTCCTTTTGCTATTGCCTAGAACAAATTGTCTTGCTTCTATCAGAGTGATCCATGGAAAATAAAAGGATATGATCACCTCCCTAGCTTAAACCATAAACCACACTATTGTTAATAGGATTAACCCCACACTCTTTGCCATGACATGTGAGAATTTTTATGATTTGGTGCCTGCCTTACTCCCCAGCCACATTATCTCACTTTTGTGTACATTAGTATCAAATCACATACAACTCTCCCTCCACAACAAACAATGCCAATTCATAAATTTGTGTTTTATTTATGCTAGTCTTATTGCCTAGAACAGTCTATTAGCATTTTCCTGGCAGAGTCGTTGTCCTTTTCAGCACTGTTTTCTGAACAATTTTCGGGCTATGTTGTCCATGGTAGATGCTTTATTAGTGTGCTAGGGCTGCTGTAACAAAGTGCCACACAGTGGGTGGCTTAAACAACAGAAATCTATTCTGACATATCTGGAGGCTAGAATTCCAAAATCAAAGTGTTGGCAGGGCCATGCTCCTTTGAAGCCTGTCTGGGAAGATCCATCCTTGTCTCTTCTAGCTTTTGGTAACTTAAGACATACTGTGACTTGTGGGAACAGAACTTTAGTCTCTGCCCCTGTCTTTTCTTGGCCATACTCCATCTGTGTCTGTGAGTATATCTAGATTTTCCTTTTCTTATGAAGACACTGCTCTTACTGGATTATGGCTCATGCTAATGGCCTCATTTTAACTTGATTACATCTGCAAGGACCCTATTTCCAAAGAGAGCACATTTATAGGTATTAGGGGTTTGGACTTCAATATCTCTTTTTGGGGGACACAGTTCAAACCATAACAATGTTTTATCAATATTTGGTAAGTTAATGAATATGTGTACATGTACTCAGCTACCACTTCTGAGAAATCATTTTCTGTGTCCAAAAGAGAGGTGATTTCCTCACCTCCATATTACTGTAATTACATTTTACTATACCTTTAAAATACTATTTATTAATTGTCCTGTCACGATATATTTGTTCATATATTTGCGTCAGTAGTTAGATCATGAGTTCCTCAAGAAAGGGCTGTGTACTACTTATATTCATATCTCACTGCCTAGCATGGTCCCTGGAAGGGCCAAACAGATGATTATTTTACTAAATCTCTGCTTTCATTCTGACTGGATTCTTTCCCCCTTTCCCCTTCAGAATTGCATTGCTGTCTGTTCACCCTTTTGTGATGGCATCAGACTGGCCAGGTGGTAAGGTTGTAATACTGAGATGTATAATTCATAGTCTTTTCCTATGGGCCTTTTGTATTGTAACCACTTCAGACAATAAAGAATGCTTTACCATCTGGGGCCAGTTCATCTAACTGCCAATATCTCATCATACTCCAATAGTTTGGTTTCTTGGGCTTGGTTTAAATCATCGTTTGCAAAGTATGTTTGTATTGCATTTAAAATATATGTCAGAAAATATGTTTGCATTTTTAACAATTTTTGGACAATTTTATGTACAGGGATAACAGTAAACATTTCACATGCTTAAAGCTAGAATATTTCTAAGGAGATAGGAAAATTGCAAACCTGTTTCTGTTTGTAGCATTTAGCTAAAAATGCTGACAGCTAAGGGCATATTTTACTTTTTAGAAACAAAGGGGAAATTTATCTCAAGAAATATTTCATTAAATAATATGTATCCCTCTCAAAAATTATTTGGGGTGGGTTATAACTAAAGTCCATCAATAGGATAGTAAAAGATAAATTGGGAACTGAAAAATTACACTGAGCATAGGATATAATTACCACAAGTATTTCAGATGAGAATTAACTACAGCTGAGCATTTACTTTAAAGATTACCTCTTTACTGGTGGTCAGTAAAGGAGAAAGATAAAGTGTATATGAGTGATTTAGGGAGCAAATCCATGAGTAGCTCCCTTTTTCTTTCTCTCGTCTGCATCTTTGCTTCATCTTTATTTCAGTTATGACACAGTTCATTTTTTGTTATATGTCTCTTAAGGCTTTTGGTGATCTAAGAATTGTGGTTCTACTAGTCTATGGCAGTGATGTCTTGAAAAAGTTTGCAAATAACCTTTAAAATGTAAACCTGGCAAGTAATTTCTATCATTCTCAAGGTGCAAATCTTTATTAAAAGTTAAAAGAAAAATATTTGAAAATAAAATTGGCGTAGAGGATTGCTGCTGTTGTGAATTTATTTTTTATCAAAGGAAACATGATTTCTGTTTTTTGTTTTGACTGTGATGTCAAAATAATAATAACAATAGTGGTATCTTCTTCCATTTTAAGACATTTGGATTAATTATTATTTGATAGGTAGAAGACATGTAATAATGGAAAATAACTAAAACATTATGAAATTTAATTATGAATAATTTAATTATCATAAATATAAATGTGGATAGCTGGATAAATTTCACTTTTATTTTTATTTCTAAGCCCTTATCCAAAAGCCAATTTTCAAAAAAGATTCTCTTGTTTTGCTGTTTTTCCTGCAAGAATTGTGATACTAGTTTTAAGGGATACACTTCCATTATTCTTCTTTATTTTTTATGTTCCACACATTATATCTGAACTATGTGTATCATCAGAAGGTGGAAAACAAAGAGCTCGTCTTCCCAAGAACAAAGGGTGAACCAAATTGATTTTAAAATTGCACTGTGCCATGCAAGCTGTTAAGGTTCTAGAAGAGTACAATCAGCTTCTCTGAAACATGGTTAAAATAATACTTAGGATCCATCATTTTTGGTTTCCATGTAATGAAAATGTGGTATCATTA
This sequence comes from Panthera uncia, assembly GCF_023721935.1. NCBI lineage: Eukaryota > Metazoa > Chordata > Mammalia > Carnivora > Felidae > Panthera > Panthera uncia. Next base: position 42,692,707 of record NC_064816.1, read on the forward strand.
AGTATGGTGTTATGATTTTAGAAAAGGCTTTTATCGTGAATTTAGTCAGTAGAGCTAATTTTTTTTTAAATAAAATGAAACAGGATATATTTTGGAAAGCAATTAGTTTTTTTCTTTTTTAAAATATTTATTTATTTTGGGGAGAACCCAAGTGGGGGAGGGGCAGAGAGAGGGAGACAGAGGATCTGAAGCTGGCTCTGTGCTGACAGGCTGACAGCAGTGAGCCCAACCTAGGGCTAGGACTCACAAACCGTGAGATCATGACCTGAACCGAAGCTGGATGCTCAACTGATTGAGCCACCCAGGTACCCTGGAAAATGATTATTTAAATTCCCTCCCTGCAAAAGGTACTTAAAATGGAGAGTTAAATACTGAAAATATTTGGGACACCTGGTTGGCTCAGTTGGTTAGGTGTGTGACTCTAGATTTCGGCTCCGGTCATGATCTCACGGTTCATGTGATCAAGCCTTGTGTTGGGCTCTGCACTGACAACATGGAGCCTGCTTGGGATGATCTCTCTCCCTCTCTCTCTGCCCCTCCCCCACTCATAAACATCCTCTCTCTCTCTCTCTCAAAATAAATAAACATTAAAATCTTAAAAATTTTTTTAGTGTTTATTTTTAGTGATACATTACTACTAAATATGGTAGTAGATTACAAATCCAAATTCTACAAAAAATAAACTTTAGAAAAATGTGTCAAGTCAAAGCTTCTGTCTCTAAAATCAGAGAACAAAAGAGCCGCAAAGAAGGAATTTCCAATACTGATGCACACTAAGTAAAAACCTTAAGTATACTTAAGTAAACACATGATATATATATATATATATATATATATATATATATATATATATATAAGCTTAATTGATTTGACAACCAAAGCCTTCTGTTTTTCCTGTTAAAATTATTGTAGGTCACCTGAAGAGCTTATGGGCTCTACTTTGAGTGTAACACACACATTAAGTATTTTCCATGCAGTTAGTGGTTAATGAATAACCTAATAACCTAAATAGGATTCAGAGGTTTTTGCCCCCCACCTGACTTTTCTTGATGTAAAATAATGTTTGTAGAATTAGAATAGTTTCACAAATAATAATATAATAATAATAATAATAATGTTGGACATATAACTGAGACTTTATCAACCCACTTTAATTTCTAAATTTTTTATGTAATTCTTGGACTGGGAAGTTTTGCTCAGAGAGTTGCTAAACCTCAGCTTTCACTTGTGAGTACCTTCTAAATAGCATGAACTCCAAAAAGGCATTTCTTTCTTCCAGAAGATTAATATTATTCTTTAAGTATATTCTTTAGTTTATATTCTTTAGGTTAGAGTATATTCTTTAAGTATATTCTTTAGGTTAGTATATTCTTTAGTATATTCTTCATAATGGTTATTATTTGGCTTAAAATTCTAATAACAGGTGTTCCTTACAGATTTTGAATAGCTGGACCCTAATATAGAAGCCAGCTTTAGTTTGTAATGGGCTCAGTATTGACCTCCCTGCCACACTACCTGTGGGCTTCATGCTAATGTGATAAAATGGCTAGCATGGAGGATTGACTTTGTTTACTGGGTTGGATACCTCCCATATCTTCAAATATAATAACCAACAACCTATCCAAAAATACTGAGGCATAAAAGTGAAACAGAGTGCGTAATAAGAGTGTGTTAGAAACATTTAGTGCATGCTTATATTAAGGTCATCCACCTCGTTTCCTGATTCAATCCATGCTAGCCCCTTTTATGACCATTTTTACAATTGTGTTATCTCAGGCTTACATGGCTGAGAGTCGTCAGTGAATGCCATATATAAAGTCTCAGCAAACCGTAGCGAAAAATGCAAAAACTTTGGTGTTGTATGAAGAATACAACAAAGTTACTGTATGAGGTCATAGAGCTAGAACAGAGCAAAATGAAGTACAAACTCATGCTTCTTAACTTGGGCTCCTGTTCTACACCTCAACTCTACCAATGTGGTGCCCAAAGAAAATACATATCAGGGCCAATTAAGCCTCATTTTGGTGGATGGCCTAATGAGTAAAGGATAAGGCACAAGGGATGTTTACCCTGGTAGATTGGGAAAGATAACTGGCTACATAACCATTGCATGAGACTTTTGTATGATCCTAGCAAGGATTTTGATCCTGGGACTGCTTCTCCCATGAACTAATTGTTAAGAATGAAAGATCACCTCTGATCATAAAAAACTTTAGTAGCTAGCCTTTTCATTGATCTTGTGACCCATGAGAGTTTAATGTAAGAATTCTGATCCATCAGTTTTGGAAAAGTGGGAGTGAAGCCCCTTAGCTAGAGATTCTCAGTCTGCTGATTAGGTGGGTCAAGTATAGCTAATAGCATTAAATAATTGGAGGGAGTTGTGTTTTTTTTTTTAATTTTTTCATGTTTATTTTTGAGAGAGAGAGACAGAGCATGAGCAGGGGAGGGGAGAGAGAGATACAGAATCTGAAGCAGGCTCCAGGCTCTGAGTTGTCAGCACAGAGTCCAACATGGGCTGGAACCCATTAATCGTGAGATCATGCCCTGAGTAGAAGTCGGACACTCAACAGACTGAGCCACCCAGACACCCCATAGAGTGAGCTTTTAATCAACTTTTTAAAAATCAACATGTGAATGTCATTATGGCTACTTTTATCGAGCTCAGAATAGAACTTGGTCTTCTCCAAATTGTATCCTACTAGTAATGCCAAGCTAAGAAAAATGTTGCTTCACCCCAAATCAAATCTTACCAGACTGTTTCTCACCTTCCCAGTTGTGTTTGGCTATTTTACCTAAAGACAAGTTGACATCAAGGAAGTATAAACACTTCTTAATTTGTCCCTTTTGGTACATTCATTCCTTTTGGTACATTTTTGTTTTTTCATAGACTTATATGGGTTACATTTATTTTTGTCTATTCTTCTATACTTCGATAGAGAAATATAAGTATCTTTACTGGCAGATATGCAGTTAATAAAATATTCCATACTTGTGTGTATGTATAAGTCTGCCTTACTGTGAGATTATATGAGGTGAAATAATACTGAGAATTTCAAATCATATTACCTTCTCTCTTATTATCTTTATATAAATTGTGGTTTATGTAGAGTATAAATACTTATTATTATCTTCATCATCATTAAAACACATAGGTGATAAATGATCTACTTGAAGGATCAGGTAAAAGATAGGAAAGGATCACCATAAATCCACTCAATCACTCAAGGACAATAATTATAATTGTGAACTGAGGTCCTTTTTAGATTGAATTGTATGAGTCACAACTGTTACCACCTTGTCACCATCACTGCTCTTGATCAGTTCATATATGTTACATATCAATTACATATTTTAGTTCGTATAACAACCCAAAGAGAACCTACCTATTCTCATTTTACAAATCAGAAAAGCAAGACTAAAGACTTGAATTTCGATCAGGGTTATGTATGGGTATTCATACACCAGTCTCTCTTAATCCAATACCCACAATTCCCATCAATGAAAGCTAAATTCTTAGTTATGCTAGTGAGTATGAGTCTGCAAAGAAAGTATCACTTCATATACAGAAAAAGTAATATTATAATATTGAGAATGAAAAAAAAGACCAAAGGGAAGGACATAATCAAATCCAATAAAGGGTGGGGGTTGGGGCTCTAAAGGATGAGTTGGCAGGGCTTAGGGTCTTCATGTTAACAGGAACAGTATTTGATCAAAGATTCAGGCTAGACCTAGCTGGGTGAAAAGATAGTGTTTTGTAGATACACTGTTGCTTTTTTAAAAAATGTTTATTTATTTATTTTGAGAGACAGCATGCTTGTGTGCACACTAGCGGGGGAGGGGCAGAGACAGACAGGGAGAGAGAGAATGCCAAGCAGGCTCCATGCTGTTAGCACAGACCCCCACACGGGGCTCTATGTCACAAACAATGAGATCATGACCTGAGCCAAAACCAAGAGTCAGACACTTAACCGACTGAGCCACCCAGACGCCCCTGTAGATGCACTATTTCAAAGACAGCTGAGGCTTTAGGCTTTCCAAAGTTGGAAAATCTCTTTCTTTTCTTCTATTAAGTCAAAGGCTACTTCATTAATTATTAATGAATATTGAGACTTAACCAATAAGCACATGAAACAAGTGCTCAACATCATAAGTTAGGAGAGAAATGAAAATTAAAACTATGACACAGCACCATATACCCAGTAAATGGCTAAAATAAAAGAGATTGACAGCAAAATATATTGGCAGGTATGTGGAGCAAGCAGAACTCACCTATATTTTGGGCAGGAATCTGAGGTGGTGCAGTTTCTTTGGAAAATAGTTTGACATTTGCATAAAAAGTTAAAATGAATCCGCAGCGTGACCTAACAACTATATTTATATACAAGGGTATTTATCCAAGAAGAATGAAAACATGTCCACAAAGAGCTTTGTGTTACTCTGTTTATAGCAGGTTGATGTATAATCACATAAAACTCGTAACAGCCTAGGTATCTCTCAATAAAAGAGTAGGTAAGTAAATGATTGCATGTTCACAGAGTGGAATACCATTTCAGCAACAACAAAAAAGCAGCAATGTTAATGAATCTCAAAACATGTTGAGTGAAGGATGCTAAGCACACAGTAATACATAGTGTGTGATTCCATTTAAGTAGAAGTCTAGAATAGGCAACAGAATCTGTAATGTAAGAAATCACTTCCTTTGAAGGCAGGATGTTGACTAAGAGGGGATATAAGGAACTTTTGGCATGATGAAAATATTTTGTATCTTGGTGGGACAGTGGATTGAAATCTATGTTTCATATCTCTACAGTTTGATAAGTAAAGCTTTCCTTGGTTAAAAATGGCCTTTGAAATGATTAAGTCTTACAGATCATAGGTAGTTTATGCTAAAAGAAACTGCTCTGTGTGAATTATTAAACACAGCCAAATACTCATGTGCAGATGAGCACAAAAACCCAGCACATGTATAGCGACTGGCCCAGCCTGAGCTGTTACCACATATGACGAATAATGAGATACAGGGAAGATTTAAGCCTGAATTGTCTTCTCAGAAATCCTGTTAAAGGCCACTTTTTAGAAACTGTGAGGTGAAATCCCCCCACTTTTTTGTCCAAAGCGCCCCTCATATGGAGTTTACTACCTGCTCCCCCAACCTCCTGCAGCATCCTGTATTTTTTCCCTGGACATCCTCACTAGCCAGATGTTCATTCAAAATGATAATGTCATCCCTTTGAAAGGACTCTGCTCAAAGAGATAGAACTCCCATGATGCCATGACAAACCCAGCTTGTGCAAAGGCAGTACTAATTTTAAAACTCAAGTGTTATGTCTGGTTTTTTTTTTTTTTTTTTTTTTTTTTTTATTAACCTCTCCTAGAACTCTTCTGTGCTGTCATACATAAATCAGAGAATTATGAAAGAACTAGTCAAAGTGGCTGTTTCCTTCTAAGGCTGTAATTTGGCTCCATGAATTATTAATTATTAGACCGGTATGGCATCAGCTCCTCAGAACTCAATATAAATGTAAAAGGCACACCTTATCAGTTAGAATCTAAGGAGCTGAAGTAATGTAATTCTTACCGTTTAGTGCTCTGTGGTATGTTACAGGGATGTGGAATATTCAACCCATGAAACTTTCTGAAATAAAATAGGAAGTAAAGAAGGTATCTCTTTTTTTTTTTTATTTTAGTTACTAGGTTTGAAATTCAGTATAAGGAAGCAGATGTGGATTGCTTCAAGGGTTTTGATTGTTGTGAAGGATGCAGTTGTTTCATAGATGCTGAAGCAAATAACAGGACGTGTAAAAGACTGTGGTTGAAGAAAACTGTCTGAAAGTAAAGCTTTGGAACATCTTGCATCTTTGCTGCTGTTAGGATGAAATAAATAATGCACCAAGGATTGAAGTTATGCTAAAGATAAGTTTAGTATTTGTTGAAAGCAGACATCCGATATAGTAAGTATGTTATTTTTCATATACGAATTATAGCTCTTCCAAGAAGCAAGAACTAAGAATATGTGGTCCTTGGGTTTTTGCTAGGATATTTAGCTTTAATACTTGATGAAGCTTTCCAGTCTTCTTTGGTTCTCTCTTAAATATATAATGCCATTTTATTTTAAAACCTTCTGCAGAAAAACATAGGAGCTTAAATTCTGTTCTTTTTTGCAAACACGAGATTAGTCTCATTTCATTTGCAGGATTTTTTTTAGCAATTTCTAAATATTTTAGAAGTTACCTCTACATATACACGTATCTAGCAAACTCAGACAACAATACTTAATCCATATGACAGATACCACATTGCTCAACATTATAATTTAAAGAAGGAAATTTCACTGAAGCTCTCATCTATCTAATGATTTTGAATTGGTGGTTTTATCAATATAAATTCTACTATGGTAGAAATCTATGTTGTGGTTAGCTATGCTAAAGTTAATGTGTTATGCTTCAGTAGGTTAGCCATTTCTAAGAGATTATTTTAGAAATAATTATTTTGCTAAATCTCTGCAAAGTTTCATATTATTAATAGAAAATTCAGTAGCTTTATTACTTTGAGTTCTCTGCAGTGATCCTTTTGAGTTAAATGAAACAGACTACTTTAAAAAAAATAATTCTGTGGGGTTGCATTTGGTGCAGGAAAAATAGATAGTAAATTCATTATTTAAAAAATGACTTAACTGTGAAAATGACCTGGGAGATAAAAATACCTTGATTATGCTCTGTTGCTTCTCTGTAGCAGTTTTAACAAATTGACAAGTTAAAATTTTGCTTGAATCCTATTTGACGTTCAAGTATTAAAAATAGAGATGCTTTTCTTTTTAGGCCAGAGAGGCTAAGTGTCACACATAGCAGCCCTTGAAAGATAAATGACAACGTATCAGAAACCATGAAAACGCTTATAATTTGAAGTATGCTTGAATGATAGCGTATATATCTAGAGAGTTTCCTGAAAGACAGAAATTATATCACATAATTATATGGCACATTAAAACAACAACAACAAAATGATGTTTCTCTTTTAGGGTGAAATAATTCATTTTCTATTTTAAATACATTGTTTTATGTAAGCAAAATTAGGGCCAAAAATGTATCAGAGTAACAATTAAATGCAATTGTTTCATTGTTAATATGCTACTGTTTTAGACCCATTTACAATATTGGCCATGAACTATGATCAAAAATTTTGATAGTTTTCTGACTTTATTTTCTGTATGAGCAGTTGGCCCTTTATATTATCAGAAAGGGTTGGAAACTGTATAGATTTACTATAATGTGTTTACTGTAACACATAGGATTTTGCTATACAGAGTGTGCTTTGGTTCAATATTAAAGCAAACTTTTCTTTACAACTGATACATTTCCAAGATACACTCTCTGTCCCATCTCTCTTGGCCACTGTATTACCAGAATTTGAGAGTTCCTTGAAACCCTTGGAAATAAGATTGGATCTGGACTTGGTCACAAATAATGGGTTCATTCTCCTTGTACTTTTGCTAACCAAATTTGACCCCCTACCTTCAGTTTTACCAGAGGTTTGCATTATGCATTTGGATTTTCAATGGAACTGTAGAATATAGAGGTCAGGCTTTTTCATGGGTCAGTTTTTTAGATGAATCTTAAGTTTTCAGTTATCCAGTGAAAGATGTTAAGTTTAAAATCGATAATAACTTAGCAACAGGACAGCAGTTTGGAGAAAAGCAATTCGCAGAGAGTATCCTTTGGCCCAACCCAGGCATTATTCTACTAAAGAGCTATTGAACTGGGGAAGAAAAACTATTCCTTTGGTTGGAGCCCCTGCTGTTCCTGCCCCTTATCTGTGTCAGTTTTTCTGGGATCACTTTCTGTTCTGATTTTCCCTGGCTCTGGGTTAGTCTGTGGGGTTGGTCTCTAGATTTCAGATCTCTGGCCCTATTCAGCCATGATAAGCATTTTAATATTGTTCACTTGCTAGACCCTGTCTGGTGCTGTCTTTAAGTTTAATTTTACTTATGTAAGTTTTGAGCCATTATAACTTTTGTGGCCACAGTTTCAAGACAGCTCTTATGTACTGGATGATTTTTTTTAAATAAGAGATGTCTTAGAATCCATTTATTATTTCAGCCTGGGATTTGAAAGAGCTGATTTTGAAAATAAGCTGTGCTGCTTTCTAGCAGTTAATAGTTATATAAGTTCTCTGAGACTTTGTCTTTCCCTATTTGTAAATGAAGATATTACTAACTTATCTAATTTGATTATTGAGAAAATTGAATGAATCAATGCATATAAAATACTTAGTACTTGCCTTGCATGTAGTAAATGCTCAATAAATTTATTACTGCATTCACGTATTGTACCAACATGGTTTATGTTTTTCCAAATTCATTGCAATTAATTCTAGTTTAGAGTAATAAGGGATTTGGTCTGTTATATGGATTCTTAGTAGAGTAACCATGAATCTTATTTAAATGTATATTTATTTTTAATGAAGAGTAAAAATCAAATGGTTTCTGTCATTACCAACTCACCACATAATCATGCTGTGGTGGAAATCTACTTGTAAAAAGTAGCCTCCCATTTTTCTTCAAATAGAATCAATACATGTGAGTGATTTCATTAGTTATGAAATACATCAAGGAGAAATGTAACAGCCTATATCAGGTAATATAATTTAATGTGGGCAGACAAACTGAGACTAATTATGGGGTTAGGTTTCCCAGGAAATATTTATATAATTAACTTCTACACTTCGAAAATCAGTCCTTCAAGGATTTCCGGATTCTGGGCCTTCAGTACAGTAGCACCTTCTCTCCTTCAAGACCTAACTTTTTCATAGAAGTTTCTTAGAAATACCACAATGAAGTATTTTTCTTACTGTAAACATTTCTATTGTGACAAAACCAGAAACTCGTTTCTATATTATTTTGAATTTTTCTCCTTTTTTTTCGTAATATCCTTTTTTTTCCCCCTGAACTTCATTACAGGGTGTTAGAATCACGTTTACCACCGAATCTTCCCCTGCCACCTGATGTGTGTTTGTGTTTCTCTAGATAAGTAGATAAGTAATATAGCTCAACTTCTAACTGCTGCTTCAATAAGTTAAATAGATATAACATAGATTTAATAATAACTTGATGTTTCCAAAATAATAATAAAATATTAATATTTTCTACATGGCTGTGTCTGTGCGATGGTACAAAAATCATGTCTATTATAAAAATTAAATATTTGGTAATATCTTGTGTCTCAAAACAAAGAAACTATCTTTGTAATGAGTTTTATTCCAAGTTTTTCCACAACTACTTTGCAACTGTTTGAATTAAGCTGTATGTAAGAGGATAAACACCCCGTACTCTTGAACTTTACATTTCTTCTACTTCTTCTCCTTTTTTTTTTTTTTTTTTTTTTTGTTTTTAGAGAGAGAGAAAACGAGTGGGAGGGAGGGAATCTTAAACTGGCTCCACACTCAGCGCCGAGCGCAATATGGGGCTCAATCCCAGGACCCTGGGATAAGGACCCGAGCCAAAATCAGGAGTTGAACACTCAACCAACTACACCACCTAGGTGCCCCTCCATCTTTGCATTCCTAAGTTAAGATATATTCTCCGCTTTTCTCTTCCTCCACTATCTTAAAATTAACCCCTTTTGAGGAAGCATTATTAAAGTTCTCTTGTACAATTTTTACATGATAGGTGTGAGTGCATCAAGAAACTAGCACAGAACATAGCACATGATAATCAGTCATTCAATTTTAATTTTTGTGCCAGGTATGTATACCAAATGTTACGATGAAGATGATCTGGCTGTTACCACTTTCATCAGTTTATATTTGGAATTAGTTTATTCTCCAAATTTTCCAGAATCGTGTTTTAAGAATTACTTCTTAGCTAGACTTTGGAGTGTCCGTTATTTGGATCTCTTGATATTAGATTAGAAGTAGACCTTGGGGATCATGTAGTTCATTACACAAATGGGGAGATAGTTATCAAAAGGCCTTGGAATGAAGGTCACAGAGCTTGTTAATGGTGGAGCCAGATACAGAGATCAGGTCTTCTGACTTGTTTAATGTCCTTTTTAGTGCAACATATTTCCTCAGAGATCAATAAACAGTTCCTTGCTGATATTCAGAAATTTCTCATATATTTGTGGATACTGGTGCATAGTGGTTATTTTGAGTATTACCCCAGAAGTTAAGATAACAGAAAGTAGTTTTTACTTGCATATGCTTTTGTGTGTAAATTATTTCACAACTTCCCACCTTTTCCCCCTCTAAAATAACAACAGGTTTCTGTTATTTCGGTTTTTCTAGTTTCCTCAAGTGGGATGAGGCATGGAGACAATCCAAGTAATTCAAGGGGAGGGAAGCAAATAAGAAAAAGAATGGTTTCATTTTTACTCACCTACCTACTGTGATGTTTTCTTCAGGGATTACAAGTCCATTGCTTCTATAGTTAATAGTTTGCTCTTCAGATAAGCTGCAAACTTTGTAGAGGTTAAAACTTTCAACATACGAGTGTGGCTATTTGTTCACCACAGTGCGTTACCAGGTAAACTTTAACTAAAAGCCCAAGAGATTGAATGTTTTAATCCTACAGAAGCAGTTTTGTTCACCGGCAAAATAGTACCTGGATTTTGAGTATTTCTCAAGGGAGCGAGGCTGGGAATTTAAAATATGTTAGAGCTCCTCCAGGGGGAAAGAACATCTGCTGGACTGTAATCTAATAAAACAGAATTGGACAAAGATGAGGTCTCTGACATATGCTGTCCTGGAACTGTACTTGAACAGCTCAAGCAGTTTTGCTTTGACAAACTGATTAAGACAACGGGCTTGTGGAAACTGCCTCACCAGGACAGCTGGACCCTGCCTTCCAGTTCTGCCCCCTGGCCCCCTTGCAGTTGAATTTAATGGGACTTTCCCTTGTCTCAAATATACAGTCTAAGGGCCGAGCTCCCTTATCATTTCTGTTTGCTAGATTCTCCCATCTGAGTTTAGGGATAAATATGAGGAATTGAGCCAAATGGAAATTGACTGAATGACATAGTGAAGGGGAATGTGGATTGAAACTTCAAAGGTTCAAATTCAAGCTTTTCCTCCTCCATCTCGTTGATTTTAAGCAAGCCTTTCAAACTCTCTTACCTCTACTGTTTTCTTGTAAAATGCAGCGATAACAGTTCCCACCTTTTTTATGGTTTGAGGGATTTTTTTAAAAGAATTAAATGTCCTCAGAGTATTTGAAAGTTCATACCCTTTGCAGGTTAATTGCAGTTGCAGTAGTTCCCTATGTATCTTATTTCATGAATGGAGGACGGCCATAGTTTGCCTGGGCTGCCATCACAAAATAACACAAACTAGGTGGTTTAAACAACTGTAATTTATTGTCTGACACGTCCGAGGGCTAGATATCTGAGATCAAGGTTTCTACAGGGGTAGTTCCTTCTGAGAGATGTGGACAGTCTGCTTTGGGCCTTTTTCCTGGCTTCTGGTGGTTTGCCGTCGTGGTTTTATGTTCTTTGGCATATAGAAGTGTCACCCTCCTCTTTGCCTACATCTCCATATGGTATATCCCCTGTGTGTATGTGTGTATGTCCACTATGCCCATTTTAAAAACACACTAGTAATATTGGATCAGGGGCCCATTCTACTCTAGTATAAACTCATTTTAACTCATTAGGTCACATTTTGAGGTACTGGCAATGAGGACTTCAACACACGAACTTGGCGGAGAGGGAGAGATACCTCAACCCTTAATAAGAAACATAGGAAATTTTTTTTTTAATTTCCTTACTTAATATCCTTTTCACTGATAGGAAGATTTCAGATTGGCATAATGTTAGTCTGAGTCCTTCCATTCCTTCCTTCCTGCTTTCTTTAGAAGTCACAAACCACCTCCGAACACATTCAATTTATAATTTCAAAGTTGGAGAATATGCAAAGAGATCAGCGTTAAAATGAATGTTTGTAAATCAGCCTTAAAATATTAAAAGTGTAGGCTAATCTGACTGCCAGCAACTATTTACGTCAGTTTCTGAAAATCAGTAATGTACCCAAACCTCATGACAGTTTTTGTACTTTCCATTTTCAAAAACTTACATTTACGTTATCTCACTTAAATCCACATAGCTTCTGTTTGCACCCATATTAAAGATGTGGAGATTAAAGTTTGGAGGTGATGGAATGCCTAAGTTCACTTGGCTAATGCCTGGGCTATATACAGCTTGGATTACATTTTATGAGAGATTACAAATCTAAGTCTTGAGTTCTTTTACTCTCTTTAGAAAATGGGTGTAGATAGGTTTGTGACCCATATAGGTCTCAAATAAAGACAAATGAAATTATAGAGTGGATCCTGTAAGTGTGAATTGTTCACATAATACTATCTCAGTTTTTTTAAATTTTCTCACATCACATGTTTCTGTCTCATATTATCTATCACCAGTTGTCATTATGTCTGGGGCACTATGGCTCACATAGATTATGAAAAGAATTATTTCCTTTTTCTAAATCATTTTTCTTGTGTAGAAACCTCATGTGTTTGTTTTTATTGGTGCTGTAACAAATGATCACAAATGTAGTGACTTACAGGGCGCCTGGGTAGCTCAGTCGGTTAAGTGTCTGATTTTGGCTCAGGTCATGATCTTACCATTCATGGGTTTGAGCCCCATGTCAGGCTCTGTGCTGACAGCTCAGAGCCTGGAACCTGTTTCGGATTCTGTGTCTCCCTCTCTGCACCTCTCCCGCTCCTGCTCTGTCTTTCTTTCTCTCAGGAAAATAAATAAACATTAAAAAAAATCTTTAAAAACAAATGTAATGACTTAAAACAGTATCCATGTATCAGCTCACAATTTTCATGGGTCGGGAATGTGAGTATAGCATAGATCTCTGCTAAAATTGTCACAAGGCTGAAAGCAGGGGTTCAGCAAGCTTCCTTCCTCTGTATCTTCTTTCCTCCCTCCTTTCTCTCTTCCTCCCTTCCTGTCTTTCCTTCCTTCCTAAGCTATAGGGGAAAATCTGTTTCCAGGATTGTTTAAGCTGCTAACAGAATTCAATTTCGTGTGATTTTAGGATTGGGATCTCTGTTTCCTTGCTGGCTGTTGTCTGGAGTCATTCTTAGCTCTTGAAGTCTTCTTATATACCATGGCTGATGATCCTGTTCAAAGCCAAAAATGATGGGTCAGGTTTTTTTCACACCTCTCTCTGCCCTTGCCTTCTGCCTCATTTCTCTGGCCTCATCTTATTCACATACATCTGATGGACTCTTCTACTTTGTCTTTTGCTTTTAAAGACTGGTGTGATTACTATTGGCCCAGTAATCATCCACGGTAATTTCTCTATTTTGAAGTTAGCTGATAAATAATCTTAATTTTGTCCGCAAAGTACATTCATAACAGGACCTAGCTTCATGTTTGATGGAATGATCAGGGAATGGGAATCTTAAAGGGACATATTTAGAATTCTGCCTTCATATCCTGGGAAATGTTTTTTTGTATTAAGCATTTTTCATATTGGACATCAATATGCTCTCAAAATCATGTATTTAGAATTTACAAAATACCTTCACGTTTCTTACCTTGCATTGTTTTCATGATATCTTTTGGGGGCCGGAGATAATCAACCCATTTCACAGTTACAGAAACAAAGGCACTGGGCTTAAAAGTTTTTCTCAGATGTACTAGACTTGTAATTTAAAGCATATTGGAGTTCCTGGCCGCGTAAGGAACATCTGCTAGTCCTTAACCTGATTAAAGAGAAGGAGGCCTTTATTTTACTCTTCCTGTTTTAATTATTTATATAATTGACTTATTATTTCTTTATCCCTTCCTGACTTGTGAATCCTCACAGATTACAAATCAGATCCAGAATAGGTGAGGAGATTATTTGGGAGGGTAAAAATGCTTGGATTAAATACCGGGCTCTTTGGGAGTATAATACATATATTTCCAAGCTTTCTTTACTTGAGAGGACTTAGAAGCAATAATACTGCAGTAGCAATGGGCATGCCGAGCCTAGATCTTGGTATTTAAATGCCATTGTCCAAGGAATCCTTGGAGAAGTGGCTGATTCCAGGGCTGTAGCAGAAAAAGTACAAGATGAGCTTGGAGCAGCTTTGGCACCAAAGAAGTAAGGAAGTACTTAAAAGGATGGGGTCATGTCAGCACACAGGCACAAACATAGGAGAGCTCCTAAGGTCGAAAGCTAAAAAACTAGAGCAACCCAATAAACTGGTATAATAGTGAATTGTAGCCCATAGAATCAACTAAATATCCAGGAGCCAATACTGAGATACATAGATAAATAGGTAGGAGAGAATACACAGGTATTTCTCATGGAGGAATTCAATTGTATAAGGAATAAAGAAGATGGATCATCATCATTAGGAAACCATGGGATTAATTGTCATAGGCAAGGCCAACTGATGGATTCTAAAACTGGTGGATAAAAGTTTGAGGAAAAACAAACTTTTCTTACTCCCAAAGGATGCCCCACCCCAAGTATTTATTCTTTATAAAAAGGACAGTTAGAGCTTTACAGTAGAAAAACTTGGGAGACACTATCTGAATGAGGTGATCATGGTTACATCACTCATGCTGGGACATAGGGACCGTTACGTATCCTGACATGATACTCTGAAGGGCACATCACTTTTATTCTTGAGAAAAATATATAGCCACAATCTAATCAGGAGAAGATATCAGGCACTGTATAAAATTACTCAAGGGACAGTGTACAAAATTGTTTACTAGTACTCTTCATTATATTGTGTCATGGAACAGGAAAAGGACATTAGGAAAATACTGATAAAATCTGAATAAATTTTGAAGCTTGTTTCTTGTTTTGATATTCGCACTATATTTACACAGTTGACCCAGAGAAGGCTGGATGAAGAATACTTGGGAGTTCTCTGTACTATTTTTGCCATTTTTAGTCTAAAATAATTTTTTGTGAAATTTGATTCTTCTGCTGACTAGCTTTCTAATAACATTGCACACTTCATGCATCTTTTTGAAAATGTGGTAAAATATATATAACATACAATTTGCTGTTTTAATAATTTTTAAGTGTACAATTGAATGTCATTAATTACGTTCCCAATATTGTACCACCATCACCACTATTTCCAAAGTTTTTCCTCACCTCCATAGGGAATCATTAAGGAATAACATTCCATTACTCCCACCCTGACCTCCAGATAATGTCTGATTTATTTTCTGTCTCAGTGAATCAGCCCATTCTGTGTATTTCATATAAGTAGAATCATATAATATTTGTCTTTTTGTGTCTATTCAGCATAGCTTTTAATTGGATTTCAATTCAGTAACTATTGCTCTAAACAGTATTTTCTATACTTGTATGATTTGGATGATGAGGAAAATATTTTGTTAATGGGTTGTTCCACAGGTTTTTGTTCATTTGCTTTTTTTTAGTTTTTAATTTATTTAGTATTTTGAGAGAGGGGGAGGGAGGAAGGGAGGGAGCACAATTTGGAGAGGGGCAGAGAGAGAGAGAGAGAGAGGAAGAGATCTAGGATCCCAAGCAGGCTCTACACTATCAGAGCAAAGCCTGATGTGGGGCTTGAACTCACAAATGTGAAAACATGACCTGAGCTGAAGTCGGACACTTAAAAGACTGAGAGCCCCGGTGCCACTTGGTCATTTGCTTTTTAAGTCTAATTTAATAAACAAAGATTCTACCAAGACATTATATGTGAAAAAGTTCATCATAATGTTATTAAATGTAACAAAATGAATTAAAACCAGAAGGGATTATAAGAAAATACTGCCTAATGATTTCTTGAAAGTAAGATAACGGGTAAATTTTATTTTTCTGTTTTAATTCATGTATTTGTTATTTTGAACATGTATTATTTTCCCAAAAGGAATATATAAATATAAGAACAAATTTATTTGATCACCTGATCAGAACTGTTATATATACTTAATTGTATAGCTAATATCTGAGTTAAAATGTTCAAACTACCTCCTAGAGTATTATTAGTCCTAATTTACTTGTGAATCAGCAAATAAATGTGTATATGATTATACTAGGAGGTGAACCAAGATGAGAAAAAAAAATTGAATCTGGTGCTCTGGATTCTAGGACCTCATGTTAGTTTTTTGTTTTTGTTTGCATAAAGCAGATACTAAAAATCAAGCATCTGAAATGTTCAGTTCATGTGTTTGGTTCATGTGTGAGTATTTGAACCTGGTGGTTATAGATCAGCGTGATTAATCATGTAGCAGGTACATTTGCATGAAGAGAGAAGGCCCATGAAAAAGGAAGTTACTTTTAATTATAACATGTTTAGCTCAAAACAAAGAGGAATAAATTTTGAGATTAATCAGTTGTCAGACAGCTTCTGAAAAATAATATATATCTAAAGAATCGTGTTGATATTTGACATATTTTAGGGTTTCTTTTTTTTTTTTTCCTTTGTAAATCCATTTTACACACCACTTGATCTGTGGATCAACCAAGATCTGCTAACTTCTGAAAATAACTGCCGTAAATGTATCTCACTACATGGAAGAATGTCTTAAAACAGAGAAAAATCATAAAACAAATACAGAGAACACTGGAGTGAGAGTTTGGTGGTATGTCTATATTTTAGTAATTTGAGCCTCGTGCCTCATTTGACCACATTTGTTGCACTTGCTTCTTCATCTGTCATATGGTATGATACCACTCTTTTGATCATGAAAAGGTAAAAATAGTGTGATATGTAAAAATTGATACTCTAAATAAGTCACAATGTCAAATTTTGATGTCTGGTGGGTAACAAAAGCAATTATAAAAAGTTGTCCTTATCTCTACAAGGGAGATTCTCAAAAGAACAAGTATTTTATTTATTTTATTTTATTTTATTTTATTTTATTTTATTTTATTTTATTTTATTATTTTGTTTTATTTTATTTTTATTTTTTATGTTTATTTATTCTGAGAGAGAGGTGAGTGGGGAAGGGACAGAGAGAGAGAGAAGGATAGAAAGAATCCCAAGCAGTCTCCTCACTGACAGTGTGAAACCTGATGCGGGGCCCAAACTCAGGAACCTGTGTGACCATGATCTGAGCCTAGACCAATAGTTGGACGCTTAAATGACTGAGCCACCCAGATGTCCCATAAAAGGTATTTTAAAAACCAGTATATTGAAAGGTTAATCACTGTAAGTGATAAATCTTCATGAAATAATCCATATGTGATATGTCTAAATTATTGACTACCACGCCACGAATAATATATGTGTGTATATTATATATTCAATGTATGTATGTATCTGTATACTTCTACATACATAGGAAACATTTCTGATACATTTGTTTAAAATTACTTCATTTCTCAGCAGCATGATAGCTCAAAAGGATTCGGATGAGCATTTTATAAAAAATACTGTTTTGGTAATAAAATACTTGAAACCAAGAAGCATTTATTTTTTGCCTTATTTTCATTCTGATCATAAGTAACTGTCTTATTTAAATAGTATATCACCAAAGAAATATTTTCTGTACAACCTATGAGGGAGTTTGGAGTAGGGCATTGTTGTACTGATATCCTTAGAGCTACATATCCCTTGAGACCAATTACAAAGGTTCACAAGGTTGTTTTTATTTTGCTTTCTCTTGATGCCTTTTTAATGAGGCCTCCCAGTAAACAGCAAGCATGATACTTTCTTGCTGGAGACCTGTCTGCCGCCTTCAACCATTTATTACTAATACATCTGGGAAATGATTTATAAATTAAATATTAGGAAAATGTACTTTAGAAAAAAAAGTAGTAAGAGGTATAATTTATAATTCTCATTTAGGGAAAGTCATGCCAGCAATTTGCTAATGGAAGGACACCGAGAGTCACTCTTGGAAACATGGTTGTGGTTTATATAATAAATAGAGGTTGTAGATGAAGGGAATCTTCAGTGTATATATTTGGGCATATGGTTCATTTCAGTAAATTGTTAAGACATGAGTTCCCAATTTTTCTCAGAATGACACACTGGAAAAGTAAGAAAGAATAAAGAACAAAAGACAAAAATACTATGTTGATTAACAGCAAGTGAAAATAGCTTCATCATAGTATCGAATGTGATAATGTCACTGTCATCTCAGTTTGAATTAGAAGAGATTTTAGAGGCAATTTTAGAACAGTCCTTTCATTGTATAGATGGGGAGACTGAGACCATGCCTGTTTATAACTTACTGAAGATTTCATAATGTTAAACACTACGCTTTGAACGTTATTTTCAAGACTTACTTTGTAATTTATTTTTGCACATATATGGTAGATTTTGTATCATAGAAAACTCTTCAGCTAATCAGTCAGATTAGATCTTTGCATTATGAGAATATCTTTCACATCTCTATCATTAAAAGCAAATGAACTGTACCTGTGTTTACACACCTAAAATTTAAGGGGAGCAAAATTATAGCTTTGGGTTCATCTTCTCAAATCTTATGAATTTCAGGGAATTAAGGCACACTACTCATCTTGTAGATTTTATTTAACAAAAACCTTTTTTTCCTTTTTTTAAAGTTCTGAAAATTTCCAAGTGTCTTTTCATTCCTGCTTTAAAGGTTGCATATAATAATTTTAAATATATATAAAAGAATTCGTAACTATGGACTCATAACTTTGTGGTCAACATTTATTTTCAGATCCCATTTCAGTCTCTTTTATTTCATTTCTGCAAGAATATTTTGGCTGCATTTCAATATGAATTTCAAAGACATAAACATGTTTCATGAAACCTATTCTCTATTTGAAAGAAGAATGCACATATATTATGTATTTATACATTATACATTTATGAAAAAGTATGCATATGTTGAAATATATATTTAATTTTTATTTTCTGTATGTTTAAATATTTACAAAAATATTTTTATCTAATTTAAAAATAATTTATACACATACATTCCTATAGGGACATTGTCTTCTTGCTCTTTTGACCTCAGAACTGATAGTTTCTGCAGGAATTAGTTCACTGGCATGGCTTTGTCAGTGTCTAGTCACCACATCATGATAGGATTCGACTGGATCACTGATAAAAATTCGAGTATTGGAGAAGGATACACTAAGTTAGCAGTATCATAGTTTCATCATTTGGTAGTTTTATGGATAGTCTTTAATCTACTGTTGGCTAATGAGAAACATCAGAAATAAGTACATTTAAACATTTATCTGATTTAAATCATGTTCTTTTTGATAAAATGCTATCTTGGTAAGTGTAGGAAGACAAAAGACCCTCAAATGAACTTTGTGGGACAGACATTGAAAATCTGTGTTGACAGCCTGTCTCTGATTCAACCTTCTGACAACATTTACAGTTAGAAGAGAAAAGTATTTTCTAAGAGTCAAAGTTTTTAGATAAAGATTGTTACAGAGGCATAATAATTCCAAAAGATTTCCATCTTCTAACAGTCTCTTGAAATTAATGAATAAAGACAATGGCCTTCTATTCATCTAACTACCACATCAGGCAGTAGAAATAGAAAATGATCTAAAATTAATCCCTTCTCTTGACAGTTGTGAAATGGTAATCTTCCATTTTTATTCTCTCAGAGGATATTTGAAGATACCTTTCTTACTCTCCTGTTTTCATATTCTCTCCCATATCCTCATGTATTATATAGCCGATTTCATTGCTGGTAGCAAAAATAAAACTGCTGTGGAAAACAAGGGCGAAAACTGCTGTGGAAAACTGGGGTTCTGCAGAATGTGTCAACAATGGAAGTCAATTCAGATATATTTTTTTATGTTATTGCTTTATAATACATGTCCTTTACTGAGATCTCAGAAATCAAAGACTAGGTCAGTTCATTCATGTGAATAAGTTTAGGGATAAATTAACTCTCTGTGTTTTCATATTTAAGAAGCTGTAATTCAAGATGTAGTGATATCTTGGTCAAACAAAACTAAGTGTTGTTTTTACCAATGTGTGGTATTAATAAAGTTCAGAACTATTCCTTAAGTCCCTAATTAGTTTAGCTGTGCTTTTGTAATTTTGGGTGTTCAGAGTAAGCTCCAGTCTACCATTAAAATGGTGGTGATAATGTGACCAATCTCCACCTTATTATTTAGTTAACTTGCAAACTGACTTGGAGACACATATTTATTTCTGTACAAATATTGATTTATTTATTATAATACCTAAAAGCATAAACTAATAAAATCCTAATTAAGTACATTTGTTCTGGAGAAAGACAAGTTGCAACCTTAGATCACTCCGTTCAGTTTTATGGAATACCTTTTCAGAAGGTAACTTTATTTTAGAAACTGAGAGTTCCACAGTGCCCTTTCCTATCATTCACTAAACTAATTGCTTTCTTTTTTTTTTTTTTAATTCTAAACCTTCCCCCTCCCTCTTCCTTCTTCCTTCTTCCTTCTTCCTTCTTCCTTCTTCCTTCTTC